>NC_056737.1:1656000723-1656300723 GCF_019279795.1 Protopterus annectens | reverse complement strand
AGGGACTGACACCTTACTCTGATTTGCATACATATGCTAAAAATGAAGCCAGACAGACCATACAACCTGTACCTAACCAGGTATTGGCTGTGTACCACATGCATCAGACCACAGTCAGCCCTGAACTACAAGTCTGTCAACTTCTGCATTTGGAAGGTAAGTTACTCACCTATACACTACTTGTAAGGAGTAGTACAATATGTATGGAACTGACAAATGTATGCAAGGGAATATAGTGGGCTACAGGGCTACTTGGAGAGCTCTAACCCCTACATGGGACAGCAGGTACCAAGTCCAATATATGTGCTTCATAATATTCACTAGGCCACATGGCTGGAAAATCCACTGCATTATTCAAGGGAGATGGCAAACAGTGGGGTCACTGGACAGTCATGCAACTGTCTATGCCAGCAGATAATAGGATGGTTGTCCCACACCCCCAACACATCAGTGTTCCCATACTACCACTGTGACAGCAAGTCAGCAGTAATATATCAGCAGACCAGCCAATCTCAGGGTTGTGACACAGAACATGAGCACACGTTGCATGTCACTCTAAACGCAGGGATGACAATGGATGTGTTTATGTTATTGATTGCATGATGAATGATACATCTCTGTCTGGCAGCTGGTGTGGATCAGTGGGCTAGGAACATTTGCATGGATGATGGTGTTGATGGTTTAAATCTAGCAGCATCCATATATTTTGCATTTGAGGTAGTCATATGGTGGTATTCCCACAAGCTGTCATACCCTTTAATCTGTTACTGCAAAAATGCTGGACAAAATCAGAGAGAATGGGGGGACAAAGTGCAAAAACTACAGACAGACATTATACATGCTCTGATTATCCAAAAAGGTGACTAGTATAACAGTGGATTGCATCAGAACAGAATACCTGCAGGGTGTACAGTCTGTCACTCAAATGTGTCTGTAGTTAGTACTATTCAGTGACTGCATTATACAATAATTTATCAGAATACCACAGATGTATGAGGAACAGACCAGATATATGGGGCAGAAAGCTGGAAATTCTGCAAAAACATGTACAGTGAGAAGCATGCAAACTGTAACCTGTGTTTGGTGTTACATTATGTACCCCAGACTCATATTAAGTACAGCACAGAGCTGGGGAATGCCTTGGACAATTTCAGGGAAGTGCTGTACTGTGGAAACAGGTGCAGCTCCTAATGTCCATAGCACACAAAATCTCAGTCTGGAGTACAGGTAGCTCTGGCCTAGAGTCACCTTATAAGCACTGACAGCCCCTCTGGGCATGCTCCTACACTTAACTAACTTGAGCACAATTCTGTTGTCTCTTCATCACAAAGACTTGTTATGTGTAAACATGTCTGTACATACAGACAGCTACGTATACATATCTGTCTGTCCCTATCCCCCTCACATGATTAGTGTATCTATCAGTATGTACCCCAAATGCATATAATACCAATTGATATATATATATATATATATATATATATATATATATATATATATATATATATATATATATATATATATATATATATATATATATATATATATACATGGGTCTACTTTACATGGTCGACTTTTCATAGTTTGAGACCATATGATCGACTTTTGAAAAGCAGACCATGGGGAACTGCTATCTCCGTACAGTGCAGAATGGGAAAATTTCCCTCTTCCTCACTGTAGTGTGATCTCAGAGTTGCTATAGTTAAGTTACAGGAGTGTGGGGGGCAGGGGGTGCAGGAGGGCTTGCCTCCTGATAACAGATTTAAGGTAAATGTTCGTTGTGTTTTTTGTGTTTATTTTACGTGGTCGGCTTTCCGAAAGTCGATCATGTGGCCTCGGCCATATGAAAGTCTTCTTTGTGAAAAGTCAACCATGTAAAGTAGACCTATATATATATATATATATATATATATATATATATATATATATATATATATATAGTGCAATGATACATAGACTCTCCACATATATCTATACAACACATATACATATGCATACATAACATACACACACAGCAACATTTATAGAGACATCCCTGTTATACACATTTGTGTATGTATATATATATATATATATATATATATATATATATATATATATATATATATATATATATATGTGTGTGTGTGTGTGTGTGTGCATGGGGGGGGGGATGTATAAATTTCCCCCTATACCCTTGGAATTCTGAGGTTATCTGCACTCACACATCAATATAGTTGCCCAAATGACCCAAACTAAGGCCTCAACAATATATATTCCACTCACCCTCAGACCTCTGTGCCTGTGGAATGTCACCAGGAGCAGGTGATGTAATGTATAATGGTTTCAACATATGCCTTGGACAGGGCAAATTGTTCCTGGCCACATGTTTGCCTATCTAACTGCGACCAGCCACATATGGCCATACTGGTAACTGTACACACATAGGGATATTAACAAGTATCCTACTCATAGGACACTAGATACAAGAACAGTACCAAGCGATGTCACTCTGCAGGCCACGCATGTTGTCCAACACAAGACTACTTTGTGTACACTACAAGTACAGTTCCTGCAATCCCATATACAACAGAAGTAACCTGTGGTGCATGTTGTAAGTACTGCAAGCTATAGTGTGTGACAGTACAGGTTCTAATCTCACATCATCCAACTCTGTGTGTGTGTAAATATATCCCCTTGCAGCACTATGAACATGTCCTTATGGGCTATCCTCCTGCAATGGTTAGGCACATTCTGGCCCTGTAACTAGCTGCTGGCCTCTAAACTGCCCTTCTTTACAAGGCCTGCTGATGTCATCCACCTTAAGAGCATTGACTGACAATCTAATATCAGTTAACTCTGTGGAGCATGAGGTAAGTACAGCAAGTGGTTTGACTCTCACATCAGCTAACTCGGTGTGTGTGTATACCCATGTTGCATACATATCATAACCTTTGTAATGTACACATTGGTAGGATTTTGCATTATTTTACTGGTTGCGGGTGAAGTGGCCTCCCAACTTAATGACTACAGCATGGCCTGCTGATATCAACAAGCATTATGTGTGCTACACGGATAGTACAAGCGGACATGAGTGTAGTGTGTGATACCAGTATTGTCCTCTGTAGTGTATACCACTGCAAAGCGTGTAAGTATTCCACTGTATATGCAGCCAACATGCAATATGTGTGTGCTTTGGCATATCCTGTATGCGGTGAGTAGAATTGCTGCTAGTCTGAATGTGGCCATGTGTACATAACAGGCTGTGAAAGCATTATACATCATGTCACAGAACAATAGGTGATGTGCACATCAGTAGCATGATGGCCATACAGCCATCACAAGTTTAGACATCGCTACCCCTCATCACAGGAACTGCACATACTGCCCAAGCCCATGAGAGATGCAGCCACACCTCCAGTGTTGAGATGACATTTCCCAGCCAATCATACAGATGGCAAGTGTGGAGGTGAACTGAGGTGCTCTCTGTACTGTACCAGTAGGGAGGGTGTGTGTGTCAAGGGTGCATTACATCTGCTACAAAAATGTCTCCAACAAACATGTACTACTAATGTCACATAGTGGGTTAATGTCCTTATTGTGACCAATCCATCTACTATACTTCCACGAGATAGGTGGCATATACACTCTAGCAGGTTCACACCTTGTCCTGTATGCATGGTACAGATCACCTATGAGTAATCTGAATGGCACAGGCGGCACTGACATGCATTGCAGATGAACAGCAGTGAGCACATCCTGAGGAAGTGATGTGACCCTGTGAGTGGCCATGCTGTCTTGGGCAAGTGCCACTACAGTTTGAAAAGGTACTGTATGTCAACACATGGTCGTTGTAGTCAGATAGTGGCATGTTGAGAGTAGAGTATATGGAGGTTATGGGTATGTCATCTACTGGTGATTGTGGCCGTGGCTATGCTACATGATTCCTGACATACCACTGTACAGACATGTTGATGTGTGGCACATGAGTTGTACGCCTGTGTGGTTTGAGTCTGTGTGGCTACCTGTTATGACTAAGTAAGTACATCAAATGTAGGCACTGCTTCTACTAACTGGGGACATAGGTCTTCCTGATGGAAAGTATAGAACATATATATTCAAATGGGGTCTGTGGCCATTACTATGTCACCAGGCATGTATTTGTAATACCATCATCCAAGACACTGACGTAACACATTGACTGTACTAGTGCTCACAAGTAGCAGGCAGCAGCCAGCATTGTTAGCCACAGTCAGTCAGTACCCATGTGTAGAGTGGTGGCATGCAGTCCAAGCAGTAGAGGACCCAGGACTGTGCCCTGTTGAGCACTGATACTTACAGAACAGCTATTGGAGTCAGTTGTCCCTATGTTGTGTACATCTGCCATCAGTGGGCCACGAGTATCTTAGATGCCTAAGTGGGTGCTTTGTACATGTTGTCTGAACGGGCAGTATAGTGAGATGGCTTGACTCACTCTGGGTGTTGTACACCCTGATGCACCCCCACTCATGTCCCTGCTAACTGCCATGACAAGGTTTATAGGAATATTAGGGAGCAGGGCATGCTGCCAACTGTGTACGCCATGTACAGACTGGTATGTCAGCTGATGTATACGCAAGTTTCTGAGAGTCATACCCTAGGAATTTACCATCAGGAGACCTATGCTGCACTGACACCACTCACCACTGGGATTTGCCATCCACCATTAATGGTGTACCCCTTCTAGGTTTTCCATCTCTGCAGTCACAGCCACTGTCAATGACCTCTGACTGGTACATTAGCAGGTAGTTGCATATTACTAGCCATCACTGACATCCATACAGACATACAGTTTTCCAGGATGGCTAAACCACAGTCAGGTGTCTGTGCCACTGACACAGATGACATGCCAACCACTGCACATTATTATCCTGTGGGATGTCATCCACCCCAGCACAAAAGTATAGTGTATGCCCATTGCACACACTGGAGCCATGACACATGAAGTTATGGACACACAGTGCTGTACCCTTTGATGTTCACTGTTTATGGGGCTGTAGGAATGCATTCACTTTTGTGCCACCAATACCAACGGGTACCAAAAAGATATAAATGTCTGACTGTCACCATTATACTGAATGTGGTGGACAGCACACCAACATTGTGTGCAATGGCACCCTTGCCATGTCACCACAAAGCCATAATGTACCACTGTAGCAGCCACACAGGTGCCATGGTACAGCAATACACAGTGTAGATAACATGTCTTATGGTGTCTGTATCATGACCATTCAAATGTAGTCCGTCCACTAACTGCTATGATGGGGGTGCATATGTCCCCATACAGCAAGGTGTCAGATACCACTGTGTACCCCCAGCGTTGCCCTGACAGGTGTAACGCATTTGCCACATGTGCTACACACCTACAACATCAAAGTGGTAGACATAGTACATACCGGTGAGACTGCTATGTGACACAGACAGTACTCCCTGCATGACACAGGCTCCTCATGTATGTAAAGCACACATCTGCTGTGACACACATCATGTGCAGATTACACAATGGGATGCACAACATGACAGTCATAACTGATGTCTGCCACCTGTCTGACCTGGACTCTGGATATTTGTAGATGTGTCAACTCCATCACCACACCTTGTAGATTTGTAAGTTCAGAAAACCCATGTGACACGTATCAAGGGTAGCAGACCTTATCACAAAGTATGCATACATGATTATGCTGACTGCCCCCATTGTCCCTGTTAGACTGTTATACACATATGCACCTAGAGAGCCATGCACATATACTGCCATACCTTGCTGATGTCATATTTCTGCTGTGCTGCCATGCCATCCTGTGCTGCTATATTGCCACCATGTGTCCATAGTTTATCCCCTCAGACTCCTGGAACAGAAACATACACAAGTTCATGACCCACCTGTCATTCTGTAACATTACTGCCAGTACAACATCATACAACATAAGGTATGAAAATTCTGGTGCATAGTCATGACACATGCCAGTATACATTATCTGTTGTGGACCACAACAAGTGGCATGGCAAGACAATACTGCATTACACACATACATGTCAAGTAATATAATCACCATGTGCATCAGACACATAGCTTCATTTCCTTGCATCGATAGCAAGGATGACAGGGATGTGGCACAGGTATCATTACATGCAAAGGGTGTGGTGTGAGGGTACTGGAGGCCTAGGCTATGCCAAACAGTTGACACCATGTGTGTGAGTTAGATGGGCCATGGATAGGTGCTGTGTGTATCTGTAGATGACCTGCATGTGACAGTGGTGTTTGAGTCTGTGCATGTGCACAGTCAAGCACAGTGCTAGCCCTGCACATATATATGTTGGATAGCTGTGGACCATACATGGTAGGATGGACAGTTCGCCATCTCCAGCCATGAACATGGGAACTGGGTCTGCCAAGAGTAGCACTGGTACCACCATTCCCAAGGTCAGATATGGTGTTAGTACCTAATGGTGACTGCTGTCCACTGGGGATGTGTGCCCTGTGGGACCACCAAGGATCACATGCCCTTAGCCTGCCATGTCATAGTGTGGACAGCACATTTCCCTCTGTAGTGCTGGAGGTACTGCCACTACAGGAGTGTGACTGTGCATGGCCGCATGGACTCTCAGGTGATACTGTTGTTGACCTATGTCCATGTGTCCAATGCCCATCTCCAACCAGATGTTCCAGCACAGACAATGTGTGGTCCATAACAGGCACTGTCTCAGCCCACCATCTGCCCACTGCATCAATGAACCAATCCAGGGTGTCCCAAATGCAGTGCAGGCAGTCATGGCTGCCAGACTGTGCTGCATCTGTAACCCTAAACACACATCTGGTGTTCTGTTCAGAATGTGTCTGCGCCTCCATGACAGTCCAAAACATACATTGAGTGACTCGTGATGTGACACTAGCATCAGGTGGTGGATGGAAAGCAGGCCTCCCTCAAGCACACTTGTCGATCTGCCTGTGTGGGACCTCACTAGCTCTCTGGCTATAGCGAGTGTCTATACTCACTGGAGCCATAGTTGCCACACTTCCTTGTTCAGTATCTTCACCCTCTGACTGTCCAATATATGTGGCTTCTGGGGACTGGGTATGTGTGGGGATACTGACTGTGTGTGGAGAAAATGGGGGCAGAAGAGGGATGTTAAACTCTAGGATAGATTTAGCCCTCAACAACCCTACCTGTGCCTCACCATGGCCACCATCATTATCAGAGTCTAATGAGACACTGACATCAGTTTGTGAGGGGGACAGACTCAAACCCCTCCCCTCGTCACCTGTGAAAACCACGACAAAAGCAGTACATTACTTCTTGCACTATTATGTATGGTAACCCACACAGAGTCATACAGATGAAGATCCACAGCTGCATTACCAGGCTCACATTTTCTCATCTCTGCCATCATGCACAACAGACAACCTCACAACAACATACACATACAAGTCAAGGCCTTTATAACATGCACTTCAGCTACATACAGTTAAAGTTGCCATTACAATATACCTGTAGGGTATGCGATATGACACTATATGTGATAGAAATACACATAAAACCCAGTCACATATCCTGCGAATGATATGCCAGTACTACTGTCACTGCCTCAGTTATGTACCATCTCTCTATTGTGTTTGAACAGGCTTCTTGGAATAATTGCCTCATGTATACAAGGTTGTGTAGTCGCTCATAACTATAAGTGCAAATGAGTTAATCTTCATTCAAATACAGACCTGTGATTACCCTGTCTATGAACTGTAGTTAACTGTTCCAGAATGGAACATACAAATATTCTACTCTGGCTAACCACAACATTTGTACATAGGGCAATATGGTAGCCCTTAACTTTCATAGGGTACATATGAGCCATAAAACAACAGTATCATGCTTACCAGGTACAGGAATATGGGCTTGGGCAGCACCTGATGGACCTATGAAAAGGTGAGGGAGAGGTATTATCAGAAACAACAAATGTTGCATCACTACAAGGCAATATGTGCATATATCTACTTGTACAGCAGCTACTATATTACTGGCTGTATTGCTGACATTCTGAGTATGTGTGCACAACTGAGCTTAAACCCCAACCCTCCCCAAAGCACATAGAATGAGCATCTATGTACAGATATGTCTAAGCTGCCACAATGTGTGATATTGTATTACACTGGTGAACACAGTAAGCTTAACTGGACGTTCTTCTGCTGTGGACACTGTGGCACCCACCTCCACAATGTATGGTGTGATGGATGCCTGGGAGCTGTTGTGTGTTCTTAGGTTTACCAGGAATTCCTTTGTGGCCAAAAGTGGTTGTTCCACTATAGGCCTTCCACTGTTGGCAGCATGATCCCTAGCAACATCAGCTGTCCTTCATCGTGCATCATTCACCATGTCTGTGGCACAGTGTCGGATCTACTCATGGGTCCTGTCTTGGGGACCAACTTCATTAAAATCCCACACAAGGTCTGCCCACAACACAGCCCTCTATTCTCAGTTATGCCTCCCTCTAAATACAAGATCTGATGATGCTGCCTTAATCCATTAACTATTATCTCATTCTCTGCATCTGAAGAGGGGCATGTCATCAGAGGTACATAGTTCCTGAAAAACAACAAGAGGGGGAACACATTACAGTAACAGATATGTTGACCTCCACTATGTACAGATACAGCACGCCCATGATGGCCTGCACTATCCACTGCTCCCTCACATATGTCATACCCCACAGCATGGCAACATACTACATGTGTGGATACCACTGAGATAGTAGCAATACTGAGATATGTCCCTGTGTGCCGTGACAGATTCCGCTGAATGTTCTTACACCCAGCACTCTAGTCTACAGTGGTGTGTCCCATATGGGCAACCTCCCACTAATATGTCATAAATCCACTGCCAGACAATTAACAGTGTGCTATTACAACCACTATATGGGGACAGTCCAGCAACACCAGTGTGCCACAATGACAGAAAATAATGCAAACCTACTGTAGTATACGTTCCCTGTAGGCATCATACTGCTCAACTATACAGATGCTCAGAGACTGTCAAGATATTTGCTTAATATTATTGGTTATTTTCACACAGGATTGTGGATTTCTGGAACATTGCTGGCAAATCATTGAGGGTTGATGTCAAAAAATAAAGACATTTGAGTTTCAGACCTCATACCCTTCGGAACACAGTCATGCTACTGTAATACCTGTTATTCTATTAACTTTCTTAGTTCATAAGAGCAATATTTAAGAAGTGTCCCTAATTCTGGGCATTTGTTCCTCCATTAATTATGGCTTTGTCCAGATTTCTTGCTGTAAGAGGTTGACAGGTATGCTAGACATAGTTGTCAACCAAACAAGGACAAATGTCAACAGAATCAGGGACTTAGCCGGAGTACATCAGGGATAATCATGGATACTTTTAAAGTGTTAGAACTATTTCTGTGAGATCTTGACAGAATGAGAGGAGGTGAATTGCTGTACATCATTTGACGTTACAGGCGTGTACTCTCTTGCTTATTGTCATTATGCATTATGTGTAATTCACTAGCTTTTCTACAAAAGCCATCCATTGTAGAAGGGATTAAGGGGGACAGAGCTAAGCTCTGAGTGAAAATCAAGGACAATTGAGAGACATGCCTGTAGGTGTAGGACAGCAGAATATTAATGACATGTCAGTACCATAAGTGTAAGAGAGGCTTACTGCTGTAACCCCTACTCTCCATAACACCATCCTCCAATCTGCATCCTGTTATATGGAGAAATCAGTTACATACCTGGTGGAGTGCAGTACTCCTTTGTCGAAATTTGCTTTCAGTACTGTTTTGCAAAGACATTCTCTGTGTAAGGTAAGTCTCATAATTCTCATACAGACTTGTTCCCCATACCCAGCTGCTTGCCTTTTTAAGGTACTGCTCAGTAGCAAGTAATTACCTCTGCACCAATCAGTGACTCTGATATGCTAACTGCACCCAAAATAGTTGAATTGCACTATCGTTAGCCAATGACATGCCACCACAATGCAATATATAAGGCCTTCATATAGACCTGGACCCCTTTCTTAGCTGTTAAGATGGACATTACTGAGGTGTGGAGACTACAGCATTGCAATGGGTAGGTATTACAACTGTGGGGGGCAAGCAGGGGGAAAAAACAAATTGAAAGGCAGGTAGGGATGTGCAGAAAGGGTGGAGGAAAGAACAATAACTATCCATTTCTTGTACAGCAACAGCTGTGCACTTTGACAGAATTTGTAGATGAATTTGGACTCTAAAACCCCAGAGAGAGGGCTGAGGACAACATAACTGCATTGTAAACCCAATTGGACCAAATTACATGTGTCCAATGGACACGTGTCAGAAATGTAGAGCTATGTATGGGACAAACATTTTTTTTTTGGGGACAGGTGCCCTTTTTTTTAAGGTGAGAGTGGAATGTTGAGGAAGGGACATAGGTACATGTGGGGGAGGTAAGTTGGATAGGTGAGGATGCATTTGCAAACATACAGGACAGACAAGACAGCAGACAGGGGTGGTGTGTGACACATGAGGGGGGTGAACACCTTGGATAGGGAGGGGGCTGTGGAATCCGAGTCCCATTTGCATCAAGACAACAGCAACATGGTTCACGTCCCCACCTATGGAACTGTTGGCACTGCTTCTTTATTGCCCAGAGGGTGGCTGTGCTAAGGCTGAGGAAAAAGAAGCTTCTACCACACCATGTCGACCAGCATGCCCTTAATCCAGAGCAGGAATTGGTTATAGCCAAAGTGGACTACCCTGCACACCAGGACTGGTAGCTCATCCTTAGTAACTACTCTCCCTCTACCACCTTTCCCTGAGGGGGGGCTGTCCCCCGGGGTGGTAGTGCAGAGACAGCAGAGGGAGCACCACCAGTCTGGTTCCTAGACATGCTGGGACCCAGTGCCACTGCTGGTTGAGGCAAGGTAGGGGATCAGCGAGAAATAGCCTACCATGACATGCTGTGATAAATGAGGTAAAGCAATAAATTACAGTTAGTAGCAACCAAGCCATTGTTAGTAGTAACAGAATGGAAAGTCATATTTATTAATCCAAATACATATTAATGCATATTATGTGCAACACAACATTATGTAATATAACATTCAGCATGGTAGCAGCATGCCAGTGTGAAGTAAACCATAAGGCCAACAAAACAATTAGTTTAACAAATTATGTTAATATTGAATCATAATAAAACATAATAATCAACCACATTTTCCACAATATAGTTAAACAAATTATGTTAATATTAAATCATAATAATACATTACAATAATGAATAAATTAAGATAAGCGGTGGGGAGAGAAAGAAAAACATTCCATTGGTGACATTGCAGATGATATCCCTGACAACACTGGTCATACACACTTCTACAGGTGTGTACTGTGATTACAGTAACTACAATTCTCCTATAGCTGTTGTAGCATGTACATACCTTTCAAGCTGATAGCGTGGGACAATAAGGGCTGAGAACTAACAAATTCAGGTACATAACTACTCAGAATGGTTTCACATAATGTGGACTTATACAACTGCCAGGGTATTTTTGTAAATGGATTTGGTAATACATTGCATTCCAGGTAATAATTTATCTGATAAACATGTGATGGATGGATTAGTCAGCTTTAATTACATTATGAGAAATCGTGACACCTGACAGGTGTGTTTGTGTACAGTAATTAAACTAGACAGCTGCCATTGCTTATTTGGCAGGCCTGGGGATAGAACCCACTAGCTGTAACTGCAGGGGACATCTGCAAATAATTTAATAATTAACTGCAGCAGCATAGTACAGACATGCAAGAGATACAGCCATACTGGGATTACACAGTTTTATTTCTGAATCAACAATGCTGATGAACACATTTTTGTTATTCAGTGTAATATTCTGTGAGATCTAAACACATTATCTGTACATAATATAGGCTAACTCACCTATTTGCTCTTGGGGGAGAGAAATTGTCAGAATTATGTGACTGATGCTGAAAATGTAGTGCTACATAGCACTGGATTCAAACCCTGGACTGTGTGTGGCAAAATGTACGGTGTACAAGGAATTCAACAGATAGAGTTATACTAGATGGCAGTGACAATAGAACACACATACATGGTATGTAATCACACTGCATATGGTTTATTTACATAGCTTTATTTCATTTTGAACAATACAGACAAATGCATATTATTATTATTGGTTTGAAATATCTGTGAAGTATACATACGATATCTGGCCATGGAATGGGCTGCCTCACCCATATAACTTTATTACCTGAAGTCTGTGGAAGACAGAGCATTATGTGACCAGTATTGGCCTAGAGACAGTCTTTAACAGTACTGTGAGTTAAGCAATACAGTTTGCAGCCATTAGATTTGCATTCTGCAGCTATTACAGTGTTATACTTGACTGCAGCAACCTTACTTTACAGACTCAATGCATACAGCTGTACTGCAATGGTTATGACAAGAAAATTCTGATGTACGCCATTTTCTTTGCTGTTATTGGTATTGTTTCTTGTTTCTATTGAACTACAGTTATTATTATTCATTTATTGCACTACAGCTCTAATTTCACATTTATTGCACTACAGCTGTAAGTCCACATTTATTGCACTATAGCTCTAATTTCACATTTATTGCACTACACACCTTATTGTATATACTTTATTGCAGTTAATGCTTTACTCTTTCTTGCTTATTGCACTACAGTTGGCATAATACATCCATACTTACCAAGCTCATAGCGCAACCTGGCCAGGCACCTGGCAAAAGACTCAATATTATAAGCCCTCTCAGCTGCAGCTATTGGGAGAAAAGCACACCATTATGCTTACCAGTTTTCCCAACATTCAGAGTACATATTGGTAAAACAGAGGAAAAAATACTTAGATATTTGTGGGGCATTCCTTGCCCTCCCTTTTTGGACCCAGGTGTCCAAGGTTCCCCTCTTTTGCCTTTTCAGGTCATCATAGTGGTGATGACACTGCTAACCTGTGTGGGGGATACCCTTAACACTGGTGAGTTCTCTGGCCAACTGATTCCAGGCCTCCGCCTTACACACCAAGCCCTGGAAACCATCCTGCAGCAGCCTATCATCATGCTTTTTTACAAGGAACCCAACCATGATCCTGGACTCTTGCAAGCCCCACTGCTGTGCTTAAAAGCACACACCTTCTCCAACACCACTTGCCATACCTAGAGATGACTGAACTCCAATGGATTCTGCAGAATTCCTGCCTAGTGTGCTTAGTATCAGCTGTCTTCCCACCCTTACACATCATTGAGCAACATTCAGAAAAGCACCACATTGCTTAGCAGTGCACAAACCAGCCAAGCAGAGCTGAGCAGCGTGCAAACATGCATAACCATGGTTTTAGCAAAGCTGAGCATTGCAAAACATTGGCAACCATTACCATGTTTATGCAGTGCTTAGCAAGTTTGAGCACAGTTCTGTAGAGTGCAGTGGAGCCATATTTTAAAACTGTGTCCATAACTTGGGCAACAAAAATACATTAAATACAGACAATTTCTGACTTCAGTGTATTCGAACCCTGGACCTACTACACATACAGCTGTAACTCTACCCATTTAGCTACATGGATATTATGATATTGGGTATACCTTCACATATACCATTGAGATGCCTGTTAGTAGTGCTGAGCACCACACTCAAATGCTTAAACACACCAATAAATAATTATATCCGGTTTCTATTTTTAGATGTCCAGCAGGTGTTGATTATGTATATATGTGCTCTGCTCGACTTAGCTGCCCCACACAAATGCCAAATTAAAAAAAATAAATAAATAACAGAATGTCATTATGCTTATTAATTACATCCAGTTTCTATTTTTAGATGTCTGGCAGATGTAAACTGTCTACATGTGAGTACAGCTTGGCATTGCTGCATGCCACTCCACTTAGCTCAAACAGGAATTAAAAAAAATAAAAATAAAAAAAAAAACAAACACAGACAACACTGATTCAATATCCATGTTCCTTGGCTTTCCCTCTGCAGAGTGCCATTGTTAATATGCATGGTGCGCTGCCGAGGGGGGGACCATGGCCATTTGCATGGACGCATTCCATGAAGGCTCTAAATGGTGCCTACACAGAGTTTATTAAATTCTGGGGTCTATCTTCTGTAGATAATGCTAAAGACCTTGAATTACTAGCTTGGATCTACTGTAGTTTTAAATTAATGCTCATGAAAGATGGTTAGTGACACTAATTAACATGAGCAGTGATATTACTAGCTTGGAATTATTTTAATGCATTTTAATAACAGCTACACTCCCGAGTTGTCAGACTACAGTTCACTTAAGTAAATTTTACATGATAGCAGTTACAAGTTCCAATACTCATAATTTTAAGTCCCAGAATAACAAGACTGCATGTGTCAAAATGGAGACTTGCATAAAGTAAGTCCAAGTTCATTGTGTCTCTTGACTACCCCGTTCAGCAGAGATAATGATGATCTTGGACTAAGTATATATAATAAGCAGAGGGATGGGGGTGCAGGGTTTTTTTTCCTTCTGAAAAAAAACAGCATTAAAAGAGGATAGCAAATGCTGACCTCTGTTTGTCTTTCTTAATTTTGGCATGTACAATTATAGGCTTTGGAATTACAACTGGGATGCCCAGTATAGCAGTGAAGAAGATGGCCCTTCTGATGCTAAATTATGGGAACTTTTTCTAGTGCTAAGGAACAGTCTTGAAGGACATATCAGTTACTTTCTACATTAAAACCACACATGAAAAGGTGGCTGTGTCCATACCTTTTGACCTCTTCATAGGTTCATAGGTTCATAGGTTTATACTAGGCTATCTGCCCTAAGGCATTTATAAGCCTAGCCCAAATTTTTGTGGCTTACGCCACCCCTTATATGAAAAAATACTGTGCCCATTAGTTTGTTGTGCCTCTGTCCAGCAGTGACACAGATATGATTCCCGGGGTAAACCTACGATCTCCCATCCACAGGTCTAGATTTCTCTTGAACAGAGTCAGCGAGGTGCTCTGCCTCACATGAACCGGGATTTTATTCCACAGCATAGGGAGTCTCTGAGTGATAAATCTATCCCTCCAGCACGTCCTATTTATAGCCGTGCTAAGGTTTAAGTCGCTTGCTCTAGTGGTTTTGGTGGATTTGGATTTTGTGAGGTGGAGCATGTCCATTAATTCGGGTTGGACATGGCCTTGTATGTCAGGCACATGTCACCTCTGAGCAGATGGTATGCGACTGAATAGAGCTGGAGTTTCTTCAATCTGGCAGCATATGACAGATTTTGGAGTCCCTTTATCCTTTTGGTGAGGAACTTTTGGGGTCTCTCCAATTGCTGCAGATGTCGGGTGAGATACATCCCGAATGAGGCATTGTACTCGATCATTGGTCTGATAAGTGAAGAGTACAGGGGAACAATGACCTCACTAGATCTGGATGTGAATCCTTCATGATCAGGTGGGCAATGTAGAAGGTCTTTCTAACCACTTTAGCAATGTGAGTGTCAAAGAAAGGCCACTGTCAACCTGGGTCCCCAGATCCCTGATAACCTCTTCTGTGCTTAGTGGATTGCCACCTATATGGTAGCTTGGGGTTACCTTGTTTTTCCCGAAGGGTATGACTATACATTTTTGGCGTTTAACTTCAGGCCATGGCTCTGGCACCAGCTATCTGTTTCCGTGAGTCCCTTCTGAAGGATATCCATGTCCGATGCACTTTCCACTATGGCGCCCAGTTTGCAGTCGTCTGCAAACTTTGTCAGCCAAAGTCCTCCCATGTTGGCCTGTACTTCTGAGAAGTAGATGCCAAACAATAGGGGGCCAAGGACCGAGCCCTGTGGGACACCACTTGTGACCAGCTTGGAGTCTGACACAGCGCCAGCAACTCTAACCCTGTGGGTTCTGTCCTTAAGCCAGTTTGCAACCCATCTTGTGACATATGGGTTTACATTTAAGCTGGTAAGTTTTTCTACAATACCCGAGTGGGGTATTGTGTCGAAAGCCTTTGCAAGGTCAAGGTAGGCTGTATGGACTGCCTTTCCCTCATCAATGGCCTTGGTGACTGTTTCAAAGAAGTCGACCAAGTTCAAAAGGCATGATCTTCCCTTTTTCCACCCGGCTTGAATGACCATTTATAAAATATTATATATATTATACATTTATAAGTTATTCTACACCACATCTTGGCTACATATTATTGTTATTGATACAATATTTTTGTTTAAATTGTATTATTTATGCACAGTTAGTGCATTCATGTATTTCTATCTTTCAGATAGGTTTTAGGGTGGTGCATGTCTTTAAATCTGGATTTGTAATTGATTGTTAGCCACTTGGTTATTGGCTAATTATCTATATATATACAAGGAGCATGTTTAATGGAATTATCATGTTTTTTCCTCACTGAAGAAGGTACTATACCGAAACTAGTCTGAGGCTTGTTTTTGTCAAGAGAGTGTTAGTGTCTCCTGACACTATTTTTACTTCAATAAAGCTTTTGGGAACCGGTTGCTGGCTCTTGTTTGTTCCTGTTCTGCTGTTGGGCCGTGCAAGCTTGAACGTGCGTGGGTTAGTGTGTCACTTCCCTTGACAAAGCCAAACTGGGTCGGGTCCAATGTCTGCAAGTCCCCTATATCTTTGTTTATGAGCTCCATTATGATCCTCTCCATAGCTTTGCAGACTAGACTTGTTAAGCTTATTGGGCGGTAATTACCAGGGTCCGTAGAGGCGCCGCCTTTGTGGAGTGGGACCACAGTTGCCGTACGCCACTCCTTGGGCACGTATCCTGTGGTAAGGCTGAGATTAAACAGCTGCCTTATGTGTGGGTTTAATTCCTCATTTAGCTCGTGTAGCACACAGCCGGGGACACCATCCAGTCCCATTGATGCTGTGTTTTTAGCTTTAGAGAGAGCAGCTTTCACCTGCGCATTTGAGATGTCCGGGAGGCTACACTCGGCTGGGATAGTTATCTCTCCTTTAGGGGGGGAGAGGAGGGTGAAGTTTGCACTGAACCTGTCTGCCAGTATGTTGGCAATGTCTGTGGGTTCAGTGATTTTTGTATCATTTTGGACTAATTCTGAGCATATTTGGGAGTTTCCACCCAGGTTCCTAACATAGCTGAACATCTTAGAACTAGAAATCTGGATAAAGCATAAAGTAATGGGGAGACAAAAGTCCAAAAATAGGGAAACATTTTAAATGTTGCTTGTATAAACTGAGAACATTTCTAGAATCTAGAATGAGTGGATTTCTGTTGGTATACATTTTCAGAAGGATGTGAAGTCTGAAGCTTAAATGAATGTCATTATTTAGTGACTTCAGTCCTCAGGGATTTGGCAGAAAACCACACATTTTATGTGGAACAGACCACAAATATGAGGCAAAAATCTGCACATTCTGCATAATATAGACAGTTGAAAAGTATGGCTGTGCCAAACATCAGTACCCTTCTCAGGACTGACCTCTTTTTTCAGGATACGTATAAAAGAGGGATCTCTCAGTCCCATAATTTCCCAAAAGTTTTTTAGGTGGGGATCATACCATACAACTAGCTTGAACAGGGCAGGTGGCTATAAGTAATCTCAAATGGCAGCACACAGGATGCTAGGTGGTCTAACTGACATTTTTGAGTTAGTGAATATGTAACGGTTTTTCCTATCATAATGTTTCACATATGCCATAGCCTATACACCTCCTTGGAATGACTTTGACTTTTTACTGCGTTCCTATTCTTGTTTGCCAGAATTTTAGTGTAGAAATTACATCTTAATCCTAATAGCATTGGAAGATTATGTTGTGAAAACATCGAATGTCTAATCCTGTCTTATTTCAATAACCTGGATTGAAAGAGGTCTCATTAGAAAAGTTTCTCCATTAATTATCTAGCCATAAATTGTGTGAATACTTTGCTTTATTCAGGTGGGTAGCAATAAAAAGTATCCTTTTGGCACTCCATAAAACCAGAAAAGAAAAATAATATTAAGAGATGAAAAAGAAAATTAGGACAATGAAAAGGTAATTATAAATTTAGAGGAACACCATCTCCCAATTAAAGATTTAGAGGCACACCATCTCCCAGACTGCTCAGTAAGGGAGTGAAGGTGGTTTCATAACATCTAGTTTTTAGTACTGTTAGACCTTTCTAACTTGTTGCAGATCTTGGCTTTTGTGTAAGTTCCTTTGAAATAGTGTTCATTGGTGCATTATCAGTCAAAATTGTGAGATTTAGATGTCTCTGATAACTCTGTTGGATGGTAGTATAATTTATTAGGTTTTCATAGTAACTTTACTTCTCCCAACTTTTTTCCATAATTTATATGAGAATGAAGTAGTGTCCCTTTGTACCAGGCGAATATGACAGATTCTGCCATGTACAGCAATTCTCATTACTATGTCACGAAACGTTGATGCCTAATGCTTTGTTTGACCTCTGGCTTAGATGTGGCCCAGCCACTAATAAAATATTGGATGGGAAGCTTTAATTTTCCTCCTCAAATGGACAAGTGCTGGGAAAAAAATCTAATTCCCATTGTTTAAGTTTTTGGCACAACTGATCTCCTATTTTTTTGTTTGTTTGTTTGTTTGTTTTTGCAAGCACATAGGTCAACATATTTTGGATTTTTTGTGAGGGTGTGGATTTTGAGATGGCTATTATCATTACCTGGAAATCTGCAGAAAATGTTTCAGGGATAGCTAGTTTGTGATCTTTGATTTCCAGAAAAAAACCTCTGTGCTTAGAATGATCGTTAAACTACATGCACTTCATCATTTCTGAATAAGCAACAAATTGTCATCAATCATTTTGTGTGGCTGAAGAAACAACAATACCATATCCTTTCAATCATGGTAGGTTATGTCATACACATTGTTTTGAAAATGCCAATTAGCTTTCTCATTGTCATATTTTCAGATAACCTTTTTGAATAATCCATATTATATGATATATGATTTTAGTTAGAAAATGTCATCCCATCAGAAAAGGTTTAGCTTTAACACAGTTGTCAAGTATGAACAAAAAGTGTTTCAGGCCTATCCTACATGTCTTGCAGACATGCTCAATGAACAGAGATTAGTTTCTGTTTTTGTTATGTCTAGGGAGAGGATGATATACCACCAAATGAAAGTTCACTCCATCTTAAAACAGAAAAAGATTGTGCTATGTGGCAACTGTGGTAAATGCAATTCTGCTTTATATTTTGCCTTTTAGGATATTTTGTTTAACCATAGAATGGTAGTTGACTAACTCCAATACCTGGAGGCCTGGGGCAATCTCCTTACTGGCATCACTGGAGATTTTAAAACATATGACATACTATGCAGCAGGGAGCAGGGCAGGTAATTCCCTAGATTTACACGGGTTGATGTAGTTAAAAATGAGGCAAATGTTTTATCTGTCTGTAGATTTTGAGCAGTGAGAGCAGTGTACACAACTCTTAAAAACCCTTCTATCAAATTAACAATGCAAGAAATAGCTAACTTTTTTATTTATTTATGTAGTTAGTTAGTTAGTTAGTTAGTTAGTTAGTTAGTTAGTTAGTTAGTTAGTTTGTTTACTGGGGTCAATACAATGAACAGAGTAAACCATTTGCAAGGCGCAGCTCAGGTGAATCCATATCAGATGATATATGATTTTGGTTAGAAAATATCAGCCCATCTGAAAGGGTTTAACTTTAATACAGTTATCAAGTATGAGCTAAGTGTATCAGGCCTATTCTATATGTCTTGCACGGGTCTATATCACAACGTCGAACTTACAAAAGTTCGATCATTGTAATATCGAACCCTACTGTCTGAAACCCAACAAAACAGAAAGCACAGAACAGCAATTTTTTCCCCAGGGAAAAAAAATCGCAGTTCCATGACAAAAAAAAAAAAAAACTTAACCTTAAACTTAAACTGAACTGGGGGGCTTTACCCCCCACACCCCCTCTACTTAAATATACCAAGTCCTAGATCACACCACAGTGGAGGAAATAGCAAAGCTCCGAAAACAGCCCACCGATTTTTTTCCCTGGGAAAAAAGTCGATGTGGCTTGGCTTCGCTATTTTCCACTTTCGGACTTTAGGGTTTGATATTACAACATTTGAACTTGTTTTAGTTCAACGTTGTAATATAGACCCATCTTGCACATTTGCTCAGTGAGTAGAGGTTATCTTTGTTTTTTGTTATCTCTAAAGATGAGTTATATACATCCAGTTGTGTAGAGATAACATTGCTCAGACAGACACTGTAGGTAAGAACCACAGCAGTCCAACCAATTTAAGGGGTTGCAAGCCACACTTTATTGTTATCTAATGCATCTGTAAACCATGTACCAACAGCACTTGTCTATGATGTAACATTTTAAGAGGAGCTGGCAGGGAGACTGGTTATTGTAGAGGTGTGAACTCAGGTGCGGACTCCAATATTTGATTTAGTTCTGGCTGTCAGTCACAAAAGTGTAACCTGCTTACAAGTCCATGGGACCTGAAAGGCAGATGGAAGGAATATTTCCTGCAGTTTCTGAATGAAAAGTAGAAACGAAACACAGAAGCTGTACTTCCCCGGACATAGTCTATGATGAGTGAAGAGGGGAAAGAGCCCCCTACAGAAGATGTAAGAACAGCACTAAGGAAAATGAAGTTAAGGAAAGCAGCAGACTGAGATGAGGTCACAGCAATTATGATAAAGATGTTGGGTGACATATGGAAGAAATGACTCCTGCGTGTGCTCATCACAGTGTGGAGAGAGAATCATATTGCAGTGTGGAGAATAAGCATACTAGTTCCAATATTCAAGAGCAAAGGGGACATTCACAACTGTGGGCAGTACAGAGGTCTCAGACTTCTGTCACACTGCATGAAATTTAGGGGAGGTTGACTGATTAACGAATATGCAGAGTAGTTGAAAGTAAAATGGATGCAGCACAACTGACCTAATGTGTGCAGTGAGACAGATGGTTGAGAAGAAGCTAGAGATAAGGAAAGCATCAAACTGGGCATTCTAGACTTGGAGAAAGCATATGACATGATCCCAAGAAAGTTGATTTAGGCAGTTATGTAGTGCTTTGAAGTCGCAGAAACATTGTTCAGTTTATTGCAGGCTATGTACAAGGACTCATTGCCTCAGGTACAAACACTGTTTGGTCTCACAGAGAGGTTTCCAGAGGAAATGAGTGTGTACCATGATTCATCTCAGTACCCACAGCTGTTCATACTGGTAATGGAATACAATGGCAAACAAGTTGTAGGAGACAGATCAACAAAGTTCCTTATGCTGACAACATGACATTACAGGCAGACTCTGAACAAGGACTTCAGCATAGGAAAGGGGAATAAAATGCAAAACTGAAGGCACATGAGATGAAACTGAGTACAGATAAAACAGTTGTGATGGCAGCAAATGGAAGGCATCCAAAGAAGCTGAGAATTGAGATACAAGGGAAAACAGTGAAACAGATTAACAGATTCAAGTATCTGGGAGGGGTGGTTGAGGAGAAGGGAAGTCTGAATGAGGAGCTCAACGCTAGAATCAGAGGGGCTGAAGCCAACTGGCACAGAGTGTCAGGTGTGGTATATTACAGAAGATTGAAAAAGAAGCTGAAATGTAAGGTGTACAAAACAGCGCTGCAACTAGTACTACTGTGTGGTACAGAAACCTGGGCCATAAAGGCAGAGCAGTTGAGGAAGCTAGAGGTGATGGGGACGAAGTGCCTGAGATGAGAGGCAAGATGCACACTGTGGGACAGACAAAGAAAGTGATAGATAGATACAGACAGACAAACATCAAAATGAAGTTTAATGTAAGCAGGTGTTTGCTCTCAGCTGATTATACCACAAAAAGGTTTATACCAGGCAGCCATATAGTAGGGTAAAGGGTGCTATAAATACATAATGGGCAGTTAGCCATGGAAAGGAAAAGTCAGTGGAGCTCTGTTAGCAGAATAATATTTACTAGTGGTGTTTGAATGGGTTCTTTATTGCAATCTGTCACACAGCCAATTACAAAAGTGAGAAAATGTAAGTTATAGGTTCATAGGTTCATAAGTAGGGACTAGGCTATCGGCCCTGAGGCCTATACAAGCCCAGCCCAAAAGGTACCTGGCTTTTTCCACCCAAGAAATGTATTTTCCTGTGCCACTGTCGAACAGAGCCACAGAGGTGATCCCTGGGGTGAATGTCCTATTTCCCATCCAATCATCGAGATTTTTCTTGAAGACTGCTGATAAGGAGCTTTGCTTGATATAGATAGGTAGTATATTCCAGAGTATGGGAAGTCTCTGGGACAGGAATCTATCCCTCTGGCATGTTCTGTTTATTGTGGTGACAAGGTTTGGGTCCCTAGAGCGTGTAGCTCGGAGGGATTGGGATTTCTTTAAGTGAAGCATGTTAAACAGCTCTGGGTTTGACATAGCTTTGTATGTTAGGCAGAGATCACTTCTGAGTAGGTGATATGCGATGGAGTAAAGCTGGAGTTTTTTGAGACGGTCTGAGTAGGGCATCTGTTTGAGGCCAATAATCATCTTTGTGAGTATTTCTGCGGCCTTTCCAGTTGTTGTAGATGTCTTGTGAGGTACATACCAAAAAGGGTGTTGTACTCTAGAATGGGTCTAATGAGTGATGAGTAAAAGGGAACAATGACCTCTTTTTTTCTGGATGAAAAACCTTTTGTGAAGAGGTGTGCCATGGATAAGGATTTCCTGACTACTGTGGCGATGTGATTATCAAAGGAGAGACTACTGTCCACCTGTGTCCCAAGGTCTCTTATCACACTTTCGGTGTTAAGTATACTACCACCTATGTTGTAGTTCATGGGTACAGAGTTTTTACCAAAGGGGATGACAATGCACTTTTTGGAATTGAGCTTGAGGCCATGGATTTGACACTAGGCATCTGTCTCAGTGAGGCCCTTTTGTAGGATGTCCACATCATTAGGAGTTTCGACTATGGCTCCTAGTTTGCAGTCATCTGCGAACGTCATTAGCCAAAGACCTTCTGTGTTAGCCTGTACTTCAGATTAGTCGACACCAAACAGGAGAGGACCCAGGACTGAACCCTGTGGTACTCCACTTGTCACTGGTCTGAAGTCGGATTTGGAGTCTGCTACTTTCACAGTGTGGGTTCTGTCAGTGAGCCAGTTGGCAACCCATCTTGTGACATAGGGATTTATACCTAGTTTAGTGAGTTTATCTATAATTCCAGAGTGGAAAATGGTGTCGAAAGCCTTGGCAAGATCTAAATAGGCTGTGTGAACCACCTTACCCTTGTCTACAGATTTGGTGACTGCTTCAAAGAAGTCTATCAGGTTTAGGAGACGTGATCTGTCTTTTACAAACCCGAACTGGGTGGGGTCCAGAGTTTGGAGATTACCAATGTCTTTGTTTATAAGTTCCATGATGATACCTTCCATGGCCTTGCAAACCAGGCTCATCAGGCTAACCGGGCGGTAGTTGGTGGGGTCTGTGGTGGCTCCTCTCTTGTGGAGTGGGATAACCGTTGCTGTGCACCATTCAGCAGGCACAAAGCCTGAGGTGAAGCTATGATTGAACATGGTACTTAGGTGGGGTGCCAGTTCATTCTGTACTTTGTGTAGAACACAGCCTGGGATGTTGTCTGGTCCCATGGATGCTGTATTCTTGGCTTTGGAGAGTGTGCTTTTTACCTGTGCAGCCGAGATTAAAGGGACTTTGCATTCTTCCGGTATAGAGATGGGCTCTTTAGGGGGTGAGAGGGGGGTAAAGTTATCACTAAACCTATCTGCCAGGATGGGTCTGTATATTTAGTGCCATTGTTCTGTAACTCAGAGCAGATCTGAGTGGTGCCATTGAGATTCTTGACATAGCTATAGAATGCTTTGTGGTTGTCTTTAGAATCAGTGGTGATTTTGTTTTCTTAACTAGCTTTGGAGGATTTTATCAGGGATTGCAGCTTCTTACTGAGGCTGACCAGGGAGCTCCTTCACTCATGGGCTTTTACTCTCTTTTGCAACAGTTTCTTCCTTCTGTTGTACAGTTTGTTTATGGCAGGGGACCACCAGATTGGCTTCCTTTATTTTGGAGGATAGCGTCTTGGTTCTGTTTTGGATAGCATGATCCATGCACTCATGTAAGTGCTTATAAAGTGCAATTGTGTAGGATTCAGTAGTCATAACTGTATTGTCCATCTGCATGGGTGTCATGAAGTTCACCACTTCTGTCTTAAGAAGCATGAAGTTGGCTTTGGAGAAATTATTTACCATGGTTTTCTTAATGGGGGGTGGGGGCAGGATGTGGATATCTAGGGTAATTAGCTTATGGTTGGATCGGACTAATGAGATGTTGACTTCAGGTCACTCATGTTGGTAATAACTAGATCTAGGATATTGTTGCCCTGATGGGGGTGTGGATAAGTTGATCCAGGGCAATGGAGTTTATGAATTCCAGAAAGCGTTGAGTGAAGGAGTTGGTACATGAGTAGTTTTCCCAGTTAATGGTGTGGTAGTTGAAATCGCCCATTATTAGAGTGTTTGGTTGTACCCAAATATTTTCCAGTTTTGTAGTTAAACTTACAGTTATGTGCCCAATCAGAAAGTAGCAAGCAGCCAGTAAATAAAACAGACAAAAAATATGTGTAAGCATGTAATGGGTGTAGGACAGGCACCACAATCTTAGAAAAAGCCAGCAACACACAGGAAATGGTCTCACAGCACAAAGACTGGCTAAGTAAAATAGCAACAAGTTATCATGAAAACCTCTCCAGCAAGCATGGCCAATTTGGGTCCTGATGAGGGAAACATATCAAGACAGACCTCAGGGGTAAACAGGAAAAATCCAGACTTTCTATCCTACTTGAAAGAAGACATACTGCCTGCTTATTGAGGGCTACTAATAGTACTGGAAGCAAAGTTCTGGTTTTGCTCATGAAAACAATGGGGGGGGGGTCTAAAGACTGGGCAATCACAGTGAAGGTATATGAAAATGCAAAACTAATTAAATCATGCTACCACCTTGAAGCTCCCTTGCTTGCAATTCATGTTGCGTCTCTAATTTTGTACAGGCTGAGAAGAAGGACAGAGATATTAATAGTAGTGTCAGTGGCACAACAGGTAGCACACTCATTTTTGGTCCAGAAGGCTTTTGGGTTTTATTGCCAAAACAGATAGAACAATTGCTAATTCTTTAGTGCAGCAGATCGATTGCTAATTCTTCAGTGCAACATAAGGGAGTATTACACTCCTGACTGTATCATCCTTTGGATGAGACATTAAACCGAGGCACCATCTGCCTTATTTCTTGGCAGCTCAGATGGATGCAAAAGATCCCATGACCACTATGGAAAAGAGTAAGGAAGTTCCTAGATGCTCTTGCCAAATTTCCCTTGGTACTATAAATACCACCTGGGGGTATCTGCTGTAAGGAGGCTACTAGCCTAGTGGAACTAATCTGTCCAAGAAAGACTAAATCAAGTAAAATAAAGTAAAATAAAATTGGAGCCCTTCACAAGTTTATCCGAGACACTGTCCAGGACATCCTGAACATCAGTATACAGACATTAACATCCAGGAAATCACAGACCCAGGTAGCAACCAAAGACAACACAACCAGCTAGTTTGATATGGTTAGGGATTTCAAATCTTGCCTAATCTGCCTCTGGTAGGGAACATTCAACTCAAGTAGCCTCTAAGACCTCACCTTTTGGATGATGTCTTTCACAACACTGGTAAGATCTGCCACATCTATATTCTAGTCCCATATATATAGGCTGCAGAGAAAGGAAACAACTGCTACCAATATTCTTGTCATTTATGTCAAAGAAGTCACAGCCAGCCTATGGCAATCTATCTTTTTGACTTTTTAGTGGAATAGGAATTAGTGACATTCATAAACTCCATTATTATTGGCTTTGAAAGAGGAGCCATGAACAGTAGTCATAATGTTTTTTCGGTTTCTGCTCATAATGATTGCCATTTACATCTGCCATCTTGCCTGTGATGGCAGATCCAGCTTACTGATCAGGTTGCAGTTTATGAAATGTTAACTTTGCCAGCAAGAAGAAGCAAATGCTTGCCATGTCAAAGATACCAGAAACTTTGTACTGATGTGCAATACTTGCCCTTGATTATTTTGGTCACTGATACCTAACTAGTTAGCCCCACTCTGGTTGAACAGCAGTTATCAAAAATGTAAGTTTCTACTATAATATTTGCCTGTATTTTGGTGTAACTCGGGGATACTGTCAGGGGATTTACTATGACTCAGGTATGTGTTGAGTCATGGCACTGCTGCTTCCATTACAACACTAACTATGAGTACAAAGGGCAAATAGGTAAAAATAAAAATCATAAGAAGGTTTACCTCATTGGAGACCCCTGCTAGGAGTATTAGAAGAATATCCTACAGTGACAAGACAGGGTCCAGACTCTGGTGGTGAATCACACATTCTATAGCACTCCTGATTTTCTGCAGGTAGTTTTGACCATGTGCATCTGTTGTATATGTAATACACTACTATGGCTACTAAGCATGTACCTCACAATCAAAATTGTCACTTTTTTCACAGCTTGTATTTTGTTTGTTTGTTTTGTTTTGTTTGTTTAACTTCTATGAGCTAGACTTTGCCAGTACATTTGATTTCATCACCAATAATTTGATTTGAAATGTATGAATGACTTAATTATTAACCACAATGCAAAGCAATAGGTGGGGAAAGTGGCTGACTAGAAGGACCTTTGTTGTGAGAATAAATGACTGTGTTTCAAAAGTGAGGGATGTTGTCAAAGGTCCAGAGGCTATTCCTTTGGGTAGCTTTATGGCACATTTCCCTGTCTTGTATGACAGAGTAAGTTTGTAGATGATAGAAGAATTGGAGGAAATGTTAATAATATTCATGAGAACAGACTTTTATAGCAGCTTCTGGATTGCTTACATCTTTGATCTAGTTTAGCATGCATGCAGTTTAATGTTAAAATGTTTTATTTTGAAATTTTGCAAACAAACAAACAAAACCCCCCAACGATCTTATGTTCTGTATGCTTTAGATAGGCAGCTAATTCCAAGTGCAAATATGGGTGCTGTTTTTGATTCTGGTGTAAACTTTGATGGATTCTTGAGTTGTTGGTAGTCTACACTGAAAAACTGAAACACTGAAACATTCTTTTTGTGCATTTATATAAAATTCACTTTTGATAGTTTTGGTCTTCATTTGACTCTTGTATCAGACAGATTGATGCCAGCAATCAACACATCCATGGCAACAGTACTATCTGTGCTTTGAAGTATTTTGCAATATATCAGTCCCATTTCAGGGTATGGCACACACATTCCAATTCACAATCTAGTGAGTTAATCCTCATACAGTGGAAATTATTCTTTCATATTGCTGAGTTCTTTCCATTTATCAGGTACTCAAATACTAAGGCAAAGAATGCATAATAAAAAGTGATATAGTAATACCAAGAAAAGCAGAAAAATGTCTAGCATTGATATAAGAAGCCACCTAAGGGTAATCAAATTATTTAATAAAACAGAAAGGAATGGTGATCTAATCCTAGGTTGCTTTCATAACAGATACCACTAATAAGAAGCATAACATTGTTATTCCTCATTCTGGATAGCCAGGAAGACCATACCACATATACTATGTGTCACGCAAATTTGGAAACTTAACCTTTCCAAAGAAATCCCAAGTACTGAGGCATTACAGTGGAAGACAAAAAATTGTTGCATTGTCTGTAACAGCAACCATGTAATAATTATGTAAAGAGGGCAGATATGGCAAAAAGACATGTGTTCAAGATAATCAGCAGAGCCCAAGGTGCAGCAGAATGTGTTTCAAGGTGCTTTGCAATGAAGTTTCATTATAACATCCATTTTTAGTGCTTGTAATACAATCGGAACTCAGCATGGTTGAAAATATCTTTGAAACTCATCTGCTGTCTTGATAATTGTTAAACATGCAAAAAGCTACAGCTGACCATCTTTGGCAATCCTAAACATTGAACATTAGTTTCAGATTAAATCCATATTTTACACGAGTTCACTCTAAGCTAGTCTGATTAAATGCTTTCTGCAGCCATATAATGAGCAGAACTGAAAAAAGGCATATATTTGTGGGCAGTGCTGATGCTGGTGAGCACATGCCACCAATGATTATGAGATAATTGAGTAAACGCCTTGTTAAGCACATGTTGTTTGGCAGAGGAAGACACTGAATAAAAATGAAAGACAACAGATGAAACTAAATAGTAAACATTAATGTATTTATTATTGAATAAATCAGATGAATGGTCATATTATATTACAGTTGACCCTAAAAAAACAGTGGAAAATTTAACAAGCCAAACAACATGATAATATGTATGTCATTAACATAAGCAAAAATGTGACTATAGCAACATACAAAAATACATGCTTATATAAATGCAGGAGGCATCTAGTTTGAAAATGTTACTACAGAGCTAAGAAATATATTGTGACATGGGATGCCACATCACCAGCATGTCATGTTATAGTACTATAAAAATTTCTGCGGAGTGAGACACGGGAGTAAACGGAATGCATACACCCCTAGGAATGGAACAATAGGAAGACAGAAAAGGGGATATATATATATATAGGTAAGATAATACACATGGAAGAAGAGAATAAGGCTGAGGGTAAGGGGCAGACATAAGCATAAAGCGCAGAAGACATAGTACAAGATAATGACAGGGAGGTGCAGTACACAGGCATAACTTCTAACAAGTACACACAGCACAAGACAAAAAATGAGTTAATGCAATTTTCCTAAACCACAATTGTGAGGCCAATAATTTCCTGAAAACAAAAACTCAAAGAATTGTGATATCAATCAGAGAATTTTACTACAACATTTGCATTTACTGGAGTGTTGCACAGGCATTTCAACCTTCCGCACAAGCTTTCCACATAAATGCAATTAACTTGAGGTTACATGGCTTGCGAAATTAGGACATGATCTACTTTTTATGGGAAGGAAGTTTTCCTCCTTTGATGTCATGCAATTTTGAGGTAAAAATAATAAAGTATTGTAGATATGGGAGCCCTAAGCCTCACAATGGGGTGGAGGGACTTGCTGCCTTCATAAGTAATGTTTAATATTTGTCATGATTTCTTATGCAGTGCTTAATAACTTACTCTTAGATTTTTGTATGCTGATGCTTTTTTTCTGAATTTCCATTCCTTGCATTTAACACTATGATGTAGTTACACTGACCCATTTAAATTAGTGATATTTCAAAATGCACGTGATTCTTATTATTTGACATTATTTTTAACAAGTGGCAGACAAGGATTATCTGAGGTTTAAGACCACAATTTTGTAGCACAACAAATATGATCCATTCTATAACTGGCCTATATGTCTCAATTTAGTTTAAGAGAAGAACAAAAGTAGAGCAGGAACTGCAGCTGTTATGGGTAAAGATAAATTACTCTGGGAACTGAAAGTTCAGGAAGATTATCTGCTCTGTTTGGTTCTCTTAAGCTTTATGTGATATAAATAAACATCTGTTGGTGTTATCAGGACAGGATGGAATAATTATTACTGCAATGGCTCTGTGGAATTGTGATGACTCCTGAAACAGCTGTACTAGTGGTAGGCAGAGGAGGATGTTTATGACCTGATCTCATCTGTCTATCTATCTATCTATCTATCTATCTATCTATCTATCTATCTATCTATCTATCTATTAGAGCAGGTAGTTCAAATGAAATGCTTACGGCCTACATTTCCATTTTAGTTTAAAAACTTAGATGTACTATAATCAGTTTTAAAATACAAGTTACTTTGCATGGCAGATACATCTGTATCCCAGCACTGCAAGATGTCACTGTCTGCATAGCAACATAAAAGAGATTGTTATCTTTTGCAATGTAAGTGCACAGCAAAGGAAAGTAAATTACATCACAATATGCCAGAAGGCAAATGCACAGGAGTCAATCAGCCAGAGAGAAATTAGGGGAAGTGTATTCTCCTCAGCACAAAATAAATACATGCCTTTTTAGAGAAATAATGTCACTCTAGATTTCATGTTAAGACAAAAGGAATGAGGCATACAAGAAGGCATAAAACAAGGTTCCAGCAGTGCAAGCAATTTGTCAGCAAAGTAGTGAACCAAACACTCTGCCTTGGACTCTTGCCCACAGGTTTCAAAGCTTCTTTACAAACAACAACAGGCTGTCAGCCATTTGCAGTACCAGAATACCCCTGTGCTGGTATAAATGGGGCAGTACATATATCATGCAGGATTTCACCTTGAAATGACAGCTATTTTTGCATGCTGAACAGAAAGACATGAAGCTATTTTTACGGATCAAGCTAAGCAAAAGCATTTCCTTTCAGAAACTCAGGAATAGGCCAAATTATATTCTCATCAAGGAATTAGAAGTATTTGACTTAGGTAATCAGTTTTACATGATGATAACTATCAATTTTTGCAGTGCAACTTTTGGGTAATATAGTAGAGATTAATGTTATCACCCATAGCTTCAAAAGAACTGAGGGAGGAGGGCTACATTTTAATATAATATAGATATTATGTTAAACAAATGTCTACCTAAATGTGCTCTTACCATGCATTGTTGCATTAACTGAAAGAAGCAGAAAATCATATCTGGTCTAGGCTTACTGAATAATACATTATTAAGGATATGTAGATTAGGTATCAGTGTCAGAACACACCCAGAACAACTTTTTTTGTTCTTTTTTGTAGGCATCTGTTAACTGATTTTAGTGTATGGGGAAATAGGAACGAAAAGAAGGGAATGTTTGCATGTGTGAATGAGTGTGTGTATTTCTGTTTCTGTCAGACCGGGATTATCTGTGTGTGCTTATGTACATGAAATAAGTGAGATAGAGACCAAGACTGTGTTCTGACAGTCCATCAGCAGTTTTGTCAAATATTAAGAAATATGAAACTCTTAATGTCTGCCATTATTTACTTTGTTTAATCACAAGTGATTTATCAGGCACATGGAGCAGCACTATGATCAAAATCAGGGGCAATAAATGAAAGGAAAGGAGGGAGGAGCAAGGGTAAAAGTGGAGACCTACAATACCTAGCATTTTGTGTATGGCATCTGAGGATGAAAGTGCTTGTAATTGCTGTGTGTGTGTGTGTGTGTGTGTGTGTGTGTGTGTGTGTGTGTGTGTGTGTGTGTAGACATTACATTCTTACCAAACTTATATTTTGGATGTAAAATACTTCCTCCAACAAGAATTGCATAACCTACAGTAAGTTTGAAACATTAAGTGGAGGAACTATTTTACATTAAAAAAATATTAATTAAAACATACAGAACACTTTAACAGATAGTCCATTCTCTATGCACAATAATGTCCTCCAGAGCTTGTGTTATTGTGTAAATATTTTTTCCAAATGTTTCCTGACGCCTGACACCTGCTATTGTGCACTGCTTATTGGAAAACAGGGAGTGAGAAAAATGCTATACGGTTCATGTCATATTATTATGCACTACCTTATCAAGCTATATGTTTACGGTAATCTTCACAACTGTGCCAAGTGTGATCTGTCACAGTGTGCTGTAGGTTGTGTCTTTGTTTGCTGATTATGCTCCTGTTCCCATCCGGCATGATGTTCCCAACTCAAGCTACTCCCCTAGATTCAACAGACCTCCAAACATGCTACTATTATTACTTAACTCTGATAAGCATCTATTGTAATCATGCACTTGTATATAAATATGATTACATAACATTGTAATAAGTACCTATTGCAATCAACAGATTTTGTACCTAAATGCAATTGTTTAACACTTTATTGCTCTTCTTAATGAATGCCTGCTTTTACATTTTTCCCATTTTATAACTGGTATTACTATACTATCTATTATTATAACTTACTTTGTAATTAACTTCTATTTGTTTTCTTACTTACTGGATCTTTTCTCCCCAGAACTCCATTGAAAACGGTCTCCTAGTGGCCCAATGGACCATCCTGGCAACAAACTGCAAATAAATAAATAAATAAATATTTGGCAACTTCCTTTCCAAAATCTGTCTCTGTTCTTGCTGAACACCAGAATAAATTATATCCCAAATGTGAACAAGTACCTATTCATACCTTACACTTCCTTTTCTCCCTTCTTCACTCACTTCCTTACTTTTATCAATTTCTCTCCCGTGATTTGCTCTCTAAATATACCATAAGCCTGCTTTTCCTCTTACTTCCTATTTTAATTTTATTTGTATTATACTAATGTAGCTTTAATTTATTTTTAACTGGCTAAAATGTCTCTAAATATTAAATAATTTTCATATAAGTTTTATCTATTCTTAACCAATGTTGTTATAATATGTCTAATTTGGTATAATTATTTACACTGTAGATGTTTTTGTGTTATTTTGAAGACTGTAAAATTAGTGTTCTTAACATTTTTTGCAATACTTTAGAGCTTTTCTCTCATGGCCTCCACCAAAAATTGGCTTCAACTCAGTCAGACTTTCCTGGTAATTAAATGTCAATAAATAAACAAACAAAATAAATTGGTATTATAAATGCTACCTCCTTATTTCAAATCATTATTCTTCCTACTGGTGGTGCAGTGGTAGCATTGTTGCATCACAGCAAGAGGTTCTCCTGTTTGATTCTCAGCTGGAGTGTGGGGAATGCCTTCTGTGTGGAGTCTGCTTGTCCTCCCCGCAGTTGGGTGGGCATTCGAAAGACATGCATAAATGGGTGTGCCTTCGTTGAAGGTTGAACATTGAGCTGGCACCTCGGCGTTTGTGAAAATCTATTGCCATTCATTAGCAGACCAGAGTTCCGCTGTGGCAACCCCTAACCGGGAAAAGCCGAAAGACAAACAACAACAACAACAACATTCTTCCTACTTGTGATCCAAATGCTCTTGATCTTGCATTCACAAATATAGCCAGTTTTTTTTGCACACCTCTAAGTGTATCATCCTCTCTCATTGAATAAGATCAAAAACCAATAAACTTTTCTTTTAAATCTGGCAGTATTTTTCCTGCAAATAAACCCATGTTTAGGGAATTTTCAAAAAAATACTCTCTTCAGTTACTTGATAAAATAAAGTTACTTGATAACATAAATAAAGTCTGCTATGATCTTTGTCTCTGAATTCTACTTTCACTTAAATATTTCTGTTGATAAAGTAGACACTAAATACAATGAGGTATTTAAAAACAAGCCCCTGTGGTGGAAGATCCATAGAAATAAACCATATAACAAGAGAAAGAAATGACTTATTGCTTGTAAGAGGTCTGCCTACCTTCAGTGTACACTTAAGGAAACCAGTAAAGAGCTCAAGGGTTCCATTAGGAAGACCGAAGCTGAACATGAGCTTAAGCTAGACACTAAAACCAAAATTAACTATAAATCCTTATTTAACAATGTCACAAAGATAAGAACTAACATCCATTAATGTTCATAGATAGTCCAGAATAGAAAGGCCAACTATATCATAAAGGGAACAGCTAGTATCCAAGCTGGCAAATTTAGTGAACATTTTACTCTACCCTCAGTTTCACCTATTCCACAGATTTGTCATTCCCAGCTACCCCCTACAATTAATATTTAACTAGTCTTCTAAGCCCTTTTAAAGGATAAAAACACCCCATCTATGGGCACTGATAGCTTACAATTTCTGATTATCAGTACCAGATATCGGAATTCTCATTTAACCTAATTAATTGTAGCCTCTCTACTGGTTAAAGTACTGCAGCAGGAAAACAAATGTTCTAATTCAATTATACAAGGGTAGCCCAACCACAGTTCCTGCAAACTGTGGAACCATTAGTAGCCCAGATCCTGCAAACTGTAGAAGCATTAGTAGCATCTAATGTAAAGCTATGGAATACATTATCTAAGATTTTATTACCTAGACAATGAAAATCTTCTTATGCCTGGATCCTCGTCAGTTCAGCTTTATAAAGGCAAGTCAATACAAGATAAAGTCATTGATTTGTTTGAAAAAGTCACCGATGTAGGGGATTACATTATGCAGTTCATATAGCTACATAACTTGATTGCTTTGTTTGAAAATGTTTCCTATGTATGGGATTACATTATGCAGTACATAAAGTAGCTTATCTTGACCTAACCATGGCCTTTAAAACTATTGCTCATGTAGGCAATACTGACAGACTTGTAAAGCTGAAAATAATTCCATATGTTGTGTAATAAATAGGAAACTAGTTATCTAACATGAAAAATTTGGTTAAAGTCACAGGTGCTGCTTTTTAATGAAAAAAAGAATTTACAAATGGTCTGCCATGGAGTTTAGTCTTGGGCCCTCTGCTATTTGTCATCAATTTTTCACACCTTCAAACCAACACTCTTGGCCTGTGGTTATCTTAATTTGTAGACAACAGTAGATTTGGGCTTGTTGTTTTATCTTCTACTGACACACAACTGCTCCAACAAATGTTAGACTATGCTAACAATTAATGTAACAACAACTGTCACAAACTAAATGTAGAAAAATGCAGTATAACTCATTTTGGTAAACAAAACAAAACATTTCCAAATCACAACAAACTGGAGACATACCCCATTCAGTCAGACACTGTCAAAAGGATCTAGGCAGTCTTGTTGATAATTCCTTATCTTTAGATCATAAAATCTATAGCAGTTAAGAAAGCCTTTTACCTGGTTCATCTAATTTCTAAATGCATCTCTTAGTTTAAATAAGTCTTAATTCCCCTTTACTCTCTTCAGACTCATTACTGTACATAATGGCATATGGTTGTCTAACCATATTACTCAACTTAAGAAATAAAGAACAAAAAACAAACAAAAAATCTGGAACAACTAATGGAAATAAATTAAACCGAACCAGAGCCACAAAGAGATGGACAAATCTTTTAATTCAACACATCCACAGTAAGCACTTTAATCCACTAAGGACTTCTTCAGACTGTATAATGTGTTACAAAAAATACATCATTAAATACACATGATCTATGATGTCACATGACATAATTTTTTCCTTTTAAGGAAAGCAATGAACTCCTTCCTGTCATTCAAACAAGGTGGATGGCAAGCATTCAATTTTACTTGCCATTCATACTCCTTCCAACTCAATTCTTCTTCTGCATCAAATTTTATATCTGCTTCCAAAACTTCATCCAAAACACAAAACTTAAAATTTACTTTGCACTTGTTGTCCTTATAATGCTTACTTAAAGCATTTTTATCAGCTTGCACACTTACAGCATACTTGTGCTCATACATTCTTTTATTTAATTCTCTTGCTGTTCGCCCTACATAAGATACATTACATGACATACAAACAATCAAATACACTACAAATCTTGATTTGCAAGTGTATCTGCCTTTTATATGCACCCATGCAGTATGCACTTTAATATCTTTGACCTCAGTCAACAGCAAATCACATAAACTGCACATTAAGCATTTGTACATTCCTGGATTGCTGCATTTTAACACTTTACTACTTAACTGACTCTGAAATAAATTTTTAAGACTTTTACCTTTTTTCTGCACAAAGACTGGGGCATCTCCCACCTTTTGAGCTACTTCAGTACTGCACTTTAAAAATTTCCATTTGTCTTTTATAATATTTTTTATGGTATGATCATCAACACTGTTAGTCACGTGCATAGAAGTTTTGAAATCTTTTATTCCCTTCTTTTTTGCTATTACTACCCCATCACTCCTAATCTTAACACTTTTTCTGTAGCATAGTTCTACATCATTTTTGGGATACCTTCTGCTGATAAACGTATCACACAGACTCATACATTCCTTACTAAAAGTATGATCTTCATCAGTTAGATGGTGTACTCTAGTCAGTTGACCTTTGACAATATTTGTTTTGGTCTTTTTGGGGTGCATACTATCATAATGCAAAAAAGAATTGTTTTGAACCTTCCTCTTATGAATTGCTGTAACCAACTTGGCATTAACCTTGGTAAAATTAAGGTCTAAAAAATTAATAGTCACCCCATCATAGATATAAGTAAATTTAAGAAAAGAACTAACATTATTAAGATAACTAAAGAATTCTTCCAATAATTTAACGTCACCCCTCCAAATTAAAAAAGCATCATCAATAAAATGCATAAAAAATGCAATATATCTCATATAACTACTTTCAAACACATGAAACTTTTCCCATCCATGCATAAAAATATTGACATAGCTATGGGCCATGGCGGCACCCATCACTACACCATTTGCTTGTTTAAACAACTTACCATTAAACTCAAAAAAATTATAATTGAGAATAATGTCTAACATCTCCATAAGGAGACCAACCATATTGGTAGAAAACTTCTTAGATTTCAAAATTTCAAGCCTAACAACCTCCATACCCTCATCATAGGGAATAATGGTATACAATGATTTTACATCAAGGGTGACAAGAATATAATTGTCTTCCACTAAAAAAACTGCCCAATAGATTCCTGAATTCAAATGAATCTTTTATATAAGATGAACCCATGTAAACACCTATCCACAAAAATAGCCAAGGCTTCAGTTTTGCTGCCATTGCTGGCAACAATAGGGCACATAGGTGGCTTGTCCAAATTTTTATGTATCTTGGGCAGGCCAAACTATGACTCATTTTAGGAAAATGAACATACAAAAACTTTCTAATATCATCAGTTATGCGCCCACTTATAAACCAATTTTCTATTTGGCCATCAATAAAAGAAAAACATTGTTTTACTTCTGCAAAAACTGTATTTTTATAAAAAGACATATCATATAACATGTTTTCCATTTCAATAATGTAATCATTCCTATTCAGAAATACCAAAGCATTCCCTTTGTCAGCTTTTGTAACAAGAATGGCATCATTATTTAACAAATCATATAACTTCCTCTGGGTCCAACTAAGGTTGAAAAATTTGAACTTGGGCTTGTTGTCAAACATCTCAATTATTTGCTGCTCACAAATCATTAGTAACACCTCTAATTCCTTAATTAATGGGGGTTTATACACACTAGGCCTGTAGAACATCCTAGAATCAGCAGCATTGTTAGGGAATAACGGCTTTAAATTCAACTTCCTAACATAATCCCTTAAACAATTAATGGTGTGTGCCAATACTACTTCTACCCAAGTCCTGCTTGGATTGCCTTGCTGCTGATAAACTTTCACTGGCTGGACATTCCCTTCTCTACGAAAATCCTTATTAGCGTTGCTGTCCATATTGCTGGTAGTTTTGCTGCTAGCCACTGGATTTGGTTCTACAATGCCCATTGCAGAATTAGAAGGCTCATTTCTCTGAGCCAAACGCTTAGATTTTCTGATGGTGTTATCTTCTATTTGGATTCTCTCTGCTGCCTCGTTCCTCACATTCTCTGATGTTCATTGTTGCATATTAGCCACACCCCCTTCTGCTCTATCACTGCTGACATCAGTAGACTCATAGTCCACCTTATCTCTTAAAAACTTCATTTTCCGTTTTTTTTTTATTTCATTTTCTTTGCTAAGTTTTTCTTGTATTAATGAAAACTTAGCATTGAAATTATCAGAAGTAAGAATGTCTTTTAACTTGAAAAAAATGGACTTAATGTTGTTATTTAGCTCATTCATTCGACTAGCATTGAGCTCAAATAGCATTTCTATATACTGTAGCCCAGTTTTCTGGTTGAGAGCTACCCATTTATTAATGAAATTAGCCGATACATCAGTTCCTATGGGCATTACTGATATTCGTAGCCCCTTAGGCACTCTTTGTGTGTTTAGGCAATTTTGAAAATACACATTGTCCCACTGCAGTCTCTTTAGCTTTAAAAGATCTTTTTTCAGGCTGATTAAACATATTATAAAAGTTGGGGCTTGTTGAAAGATTTACCACTGGCTGGTCTCTGATGCTTTCAAATGGATCAGCTGGAGGCGCTAACCATCCATTAAGCACCTCATCAAATCTTCCAAAGCCTCCTTCATTAATGGCAGCTCCCAAAACATTCTGAGCAGCATACCTATTCATATGCCCTTTTTGATTCAAAATTATTGAACCACTAAGTGTATCCGTTAAAATTCCACCTGGAGTCACGGTCATAAAGCTAGAAGTCATCTGGATCTCCATGTATTCCAAAACCAAGAACAAAAAACAAACAAAAAATTCGGAACAACTAATGAAAATAAATGAAACTGAACCAGAACCACAAAGAGATGACAAAACATTTAATTCAGCACATCCACAGTAAGCACTTTCATCCACTAAGGACTTCTTCAGACTGTATAATGTGTTGCAAAAAAAGTTGGAAGGAGTATGAATGGCAAGTAAAATTGACTGCTTGCCATCCACCTGGTTTGAATGACAGGAAGGGGTTTATTGCTTTCCTTAAAAGGAAAAAATATGTCATGTGACATCATAGATCATGTGTATTTAATGATTGTATTTTTTGTAACACATTATACAGTCTGAAGAAGTCCTTAGTGGATGAAAGCACTTACTGTGGATGTGTTAAATTAAAAGTTTTGTCATCTCTTTGTGGCTCTGGTTCGGTTTAATTTATTTTCAACTTAAGAAATCTCAGAGAGTCCTAAATAAAATCCTAAGTAAAAATATCAGTGGCCTTAAAACACTCAGTTATCCACACAGGCTTAAGGCCCTCTCTTTGTGCTTGGTCTTTCTTTACTCATTTATGTTGATAGCATCAGAAACAACTGATCTTCCTTGAACTCATATTAATTGCAAAAGAAATAGGTTCCTCAAATACCCTCCTAAAGGAACTAAACCTTCATCAATAGATAAGTAAGCCCTTGCATTATTATAGATTCATATCCTAATGTATCTCATAGCCATACCTCTCAACCTGGAGACATCAAAAAGCTGGACAAAGACCCATGAAAACTAGGTGCAACTGGGCAAAAAATGTTCACACTAATTAACATAAGCGTTGCATGCATAATAATGTAACCCCACCCACTCCTGTGGAATTGTGGGATACCAACATTCAAATAATTGTGAAAATGTTCCCCAATTTAACATTAACCTGAAAATGCATATTCCACACAGAAACACCAGTTAAAGTCCCTTTACATCATTAACAAAAAATCTTACTGGTAGTTGTAGACAATAGGTATGTAAAACACTTCATATTCAACTTTATGCCCAACCACACTTCTAGCATGTACAGAATGACGTCTTGTTAGTTGCACATTTAGATATACTCATTAAAATAACATACATCATTAACTGTAACATCAAGTTCAAAAGAAATGTGCACTTTATTAATTTTTAAAGGAAACTAAAATCTATCATAATAATCATTGGCATAACAAGCTACTGTTGTTGTGGAACCATCCCCCCAAACTCCTTGTAGGAAGTGTTCATGGTACTTGCTTTAATCAACTGAGTTAATTTCCTAGTGGGCTAGTGGCCCTGCAAGCCTGTCTGTCATCATGGCCAGGGAGAATGCTGGTATAGTTTACTGGTTTTCATGTATCTTTAATGCCATGCTGGCATTCTTAATGCTTGTGCCATATTTGCCACAGCCGCCAGGCATCACTTACTTAGACAGTGGTATGTCACATACTTCCATGTAATCTTTATTTTACGCAAAATCACTCATAACTTTATCATGACAGGTACAAGAGAACAAAATTTAATTTAGAAAAATGCTTCTCAACATGACAAATACATATTAAATCTCTTTTGTGAGATTCAATGATTTTTTTAAATAAAATTAGCTATTTTCAGCTCATATAGCCATGGGTGCTTATAGGAAACAACAACTTTATTTTACAAAACACAGCAAAACTTCAAACTATTAATATTTATTTAACAATAGGGGTCAGGATCTAGGCATTATGGGTTGGTATAATAGTTAAGGCATTTACTTCAGGGAAACAAAGAACAGGATTTTTATTATTATCTTACAAAGAAAGTTGGCCAAGCCTAATGATTTGCCAGTAAACCACACATTTTATGAGTAACGGAAAAAAAATGAAGTAAAAATCTAGGCAATCTGTGAAAATCTGGACAGTTGAAAGGGATGCTGTCTGTACCATTTTATCTAACTTTTCATCTTGTATCAAGTAATGGTAACAAATAATAGAAAAAAAATTCACTATATACAAATGTGAGACTATACACATATAAACATTTGCTAAACCCATTTCTCGTCATGTGACTTTATGTAACTTGACAAAAGAGATGAATATCCATACAGTAAACAACATGAGATTTAAGTAGTTAAAATTCAAAATATTTTGAATAGACTTATCTTCTTAAAATAAATTACTTTAACATGAACATCATCCAAGTGCTGTTTTTCCAACATAATAATACTATTGCATAAGTGACATCTTACTTTTTGATGTAATCATATGAATTGATTCCAAAACATATCACGGTTGGGATGAGTAGCTCGCTATCTCGAGCTCCAAAACATACATGAGTCTAAAAGAGAACTTCTATGATGCCTCAGCTTCTGCATCATAACAAAACAAGGAATCAAGGAAGTACTTATGGGTAGCACCAACTGGGTGCAAGATTGCTTAAAAGATGTTTTTGCCTCCCGACCCCAAAGTTTGGGCAAGTATAAATTTGCACTTCACTCCAGTTTAAACTTAACCATCAAGGCTTGTACACAAAAAGAGGAGTCCCACAGCAACTTCAGCATTGCTAAAAGCACCCACCCTCCCTTTTGTTACCCATATTACTGCAGCCATGGAAACATGTCCCTATCTAAAACTATGCAGTGCTGCTTTATCTGTTCTATTACAGTGGATATACCATATACAAAACAGAATTAACATACCTCTTAGCCTCTTGGCACAAACAAATCTGGACAAAGACAAAAATAATGGGGAAAGAGGCAACAAAATAGGGAACATTTTATTGCTATTATAAACTTAGAAATTTGTTAAAATAAAAGGTTAAATAAAAGGTTTGTTGTCATGCATTTTTCTGAAGAATATGAAAGCTAAAACTCAAATGTCTATCATTAACTAATAAATTCAGTCCTCAATGATTTTCCAGAAAAGCATAAATTTTATGAGGAAAATCTGAGGCAAAAATATTGACATTCTCTGAAAATCTGGGCAGTTGAGAGGTATTTAGTGCAAGTTTGCACTGAAGTTGTACTCAGACTTAATCTTAACAATCTACCTAAAATGAAACATTTTACCAGGATCAAAGCAAAAATATGAGACATTGTCTGGGGTGTTGTGCACACCAGGGACTGAAGAAAGGCAAAGATGTGGACTGTGACTGAGCACATAAGTGCACGTGCGCACACATACACAATTGCTTACCACATCCAGAGTTAAACATGTGAACGTCTTTAACACTGCGTGTAATGGCTTTTTTTCCCAAAAAAGATTGTGCAATTGTTTAATTGGAGGTTTGTCCACTATTGGTCCATTTTGTTTAGGACAAACCAGGAAGTCTGCCTCTCACTGGCTTTAAATTTAAGCTAACGAAAGAGAAGAAACTGGAGCTGTCTAACAGCCTATCGGAGCACAGAGCAGACAGTGGATTACAAGGTAAAATCATGGTGTTCAGCCACACGAGGTGCAGATGAGAACTATACTTTCTCTTCTTCAAGCTTTTTTTGTTTTATATTAACTAGGTCATCCCCATAAATGACTATGATCCTAAAAGTGGAGTTCACATGCCCATAAAAGCAAGGAATATAGTCTGCAGCTTTTTTTCCTACTAGCAATCTGTTTTTATGCACAGTTGTAAAACCTAATTTGCTTTCCCATAAACTAAAATAAATAACTAGACAAGATAATAATTTTTATCACATGCTGTTCCCTGTACTCAAATGGTAAAAGTCTGTGAACTTTATCTGAATAGTGTATCAACCCTTTGCATGACACACATGTGAATATAGAGCATTATCAATCCCCCTTTGACATGGATTTAGAATATGAATAGAAACTATTCCACGCAGTAAAATCATTTAGCACTTACATGATAATTCTCCTTCATAAATAATATAACTCATGTTCTGTTCCACAGCACAAATACCACTCTAGCTCTAAAACCTCATGAAATTCAATATAAGCAACAACCTTCATCAAAGAAACTTAAGAAGCTTTTTTAGTCATAAAATATCAGAGCGTGCTCCATTTCTGATGTTTTTTTCTTGCAGGACACAACTGCTGAAATAGGGACTGTCCTGAATAAACAAGAACACATGACAACCCTAGCCAAAGTTCACTTGTGTTATAGTGGCCCCACACCACATCCTAAAAGCAGGTATTAATGCTGTGATGGCTCTTGAGCCTACATAAAACTATATGCCCTACAGATAGAGCTCTGATGACGAAAGGCCTTGTGAGAAATCAGCTCCACCTGTATGAGGAAATTGGTGCTATAGGCAGATTGCCTGTGGTCACAATGGTGCAGTGGTTAGCATTGCTGCCTCACAGCAGGAGGTTTTCTGGTTGGATTCTTGGCTGGAGTGCCTTCTGTATGGAGTCTGCATGTCCTCCCTGTGGTCATGTGAGGTTTCATCCCAAAGACCTGCTGTAGGTAGATTTGACACTCTAAATTGGCCCTAGGTGTGAGTGTATGCACTGTAAAACTCCACTGCAAAATTCTGTAGGCTGTTGTTCAGTTGCAGCAACCCCTAACTGGGAAAAGTCAAAAGAAGAAGGCAGATTCCCTGTCTTGCCAAAAACAGTATTTATTTAAATACAATGCTTACTGAGAGCCAAGTCAGAAACTATACTATTTTTTTTTTCATGAGTAGCACCGCCCCTCACACACACACACACACACACACACACACACACACACACACACACACACTCTCACCATTGCAGTGGCTACAAGAGCTATGCTTATACTACTTTTATAATCAGCTCCATACTCATTGTAGCATTGTTCACATGGAAAAGTAGCCCATCTCATACCCCACTCATATAAATCAGCATTTTAGATGAACTAGCTATAAATGTGGATTTGTATAGCTGGCAGTCAAAGAATTACTGTACTTTCCTTTAAGAAACATTATTAATTTAAATGGCTCTATACAAAGAATAGCTTTATTGCTATTATGCAATTTATTTTTATTCAATAAAGTGAAAACTGTATTTTTAAATAAATAAGTTTTATTGCCCTACTTTGCCTCAGTGGTGTAGCATATCTGATTTGTATGCTGGTGTGCGCTACTGAATCTGTGCACACCAGACAACTGCAATGCACAACTCACATATACTTCACATACATCTCTACTTTTGTAACCAATCATTTTACTAAATCAGAATTCAGTATAATATTCTTATTTACTTTCAGGCAAAAAAGTTGAGTATATTTGTTCCAAGACAATGCTTTATGCCACGAAAGCATATTCCAAAATAATTTAAAGTTATTTCAATTGTTACTGTTTTGCTAACATACTGGTGGCTGTTTTAAAGACAGCAACATCAATTAACTGGAAATACTAAAGTGATACCCTCTTTACAAAATCCATTTGGGGTGAATGGTATAACTCATGCATGCCCTGCATGTAGATAATGCTGAGATATACACAGGTGGTAACTGATGATATCAGCATGAGCATAAAAAATGAAAATAAAAACAAAATGAAATCAGGATTTAAAAGGGCCACTTGGGAATTTGTGGCACCTATTATTTTGAGCACAAAGGCTGTAAATACTGACCCCTGGATACAGCAAGCTCTGCACGGAGTGCCTGAATAGTGCAAGAGCTGCTGCACCCAATATGGCCGCCGAGCGATCCAGTAACGAGCCCCCGAGATGTGTACAAGCAAGCCTACACTATTCCTGAATGGACACCACTGCTATATGCTAATTACTTCACTTACTGGTAAAAAACATGCAAATGAGGTGAATTAGTGATCCAGGAAGCTGGCAGGCATCTGTGCAAGAATAGTGTAACCTGCAGAAATGTATTAGGTTACTAACCGAATACATTTCTGCAAATTACAAAACAGAAGCATGACAGCTCAAAAGAAAGCATATATTCAATATAGTAGGCAAGCCAATGGCCAAATATATGGCCATTGGCATGTGAAATAGTTTCAAAATTATAAAAAAATAACTTTATTTTTTTTGGCCGATCTCGGACGTTTAATGGTAGGGCAGTGGTACGCAAACGGGATCGGCCCGAAAATAAGAAAATAAGGTGGAAATAAGCTTTTAAACCCAAATCAGCATTTTGCCATAAGCATCAATGGCAGGCATAAGACAACAATACCAGAGAATAGTGGTTGCTAAGGGGGAAGGCTCAGTGTGAGTGTGGTAACTATGAATTAGCATTATATTTTATGCAAATGATGGGGACTGATACTGACTCACAGATTTCCTCTCAGTGTTAGCTTGCACCCAACCATGTAGGTGCAGCAATACCATTGTATATGTATAACAGGTGGATGATCTCATAAGCGGGAGTATCACACATGCTGTAAGCTTATTGGAGCTCTGTGGCCCGTGTTTGCCTTTAGCTAAGCACAGCTAAGGAAGGGAGTGTGTCTGAGGCTGCCTAGAAGTGTTTACATTGCCTAAACGGGTTTGCGCACCATGCACCGGGTTTTAGAAAAAAAAACAAAAAAAACCAGGAAATAGCAGCTATGTTCACATCTAAGCACTGGGTATGCACGCCACACCTTGGGGCTTAAACAGGAAGGCAATGGGAAGGGAAAACAGCAGTAGGAAGTTAGTCAAGGAGAACTAGCATAGCTGGCAGGTGAAATGTGTCAGAATCAGCCAATTACACATGGAATAGCCTAGCACACTACTACAAACTATGCAAATACCTTCTAATCTGGTTTTTCCCACAAACTGTACACAGACGGGGAAATTTTACCTGACAAAATTAACAAAATGTTAGGGGGTGCTGTCGCTCTCATGCATCAATATGTGCAAGAGGCTGAGGGTGGTGAGGATGTGAATGCTGTTGACCAACCCACAGTGAGGAGGAGGAGAAGAGTGTACATACCCATGGTAACCTACCAGGGGCTACATTAGCTGGTGATAGCGGAGCTGCATAGGGTGGACAGGGACATTCTACAGCAAATTGTTGAGCTGTGCAGGCCATGCCTTACACACAGAACCAACAGAGGGAAGCCCATCTCAGTGGATACCAAGGTATGTGTAGGCTTAAGAATACTAGCCACAGGTACCTTCCAAAGAGCAACTGTGGATATCATGGGGATCTCACAGGCATCGCCATCCAGTGTACTCCACCAGTTCCTGGATGCCATGTCAGCACATGCTGGTGAGCACATATATTTCCTCAACACCCATGAGGTGTTGACCAGCAATATGCATTTCTTCCACCAAATAGCAGACTACCCTGAAGTAGCGGGTGCTATAGACTGCACGCACATACATATCAAAGCACCACCCGGTGAGCGGGGTGGGGTCTACATAAACCACAAGGCCTTCCCCTCCATCAACTGCCAGATTAGGTGCAATGCCCAGGGCATTATCTTGAATGTGTGTGCTGGCAGCCCTGGAAGCTATCACAACTCCAACATTTGGCATATGACACAGCTGTACCAGTCATTTGCCAGCGCAGACATCCCATATGGCCACTTAGTGAGGGATGCTGGCTACGCACTGGAGCTGTGACTGATGATACCCCTCAGAAATGCACACACACCTGAACAAGAACTCCATAATGAGGAACATACACACACCAGAATCATAATGGAGCGTGTCTTTGGGATGGTCAAGTCATGGTTCCACTGCCTGGGCATATCCAGTGGAGCCTTGCAGTACTCTCCAGCTACATGTACACAAATATTCATAGTATATGCCATGCTACACAATATGATCCTGTGGAAACAGCTGCAGCAGGAACAGCACAGGGCAAGGCCACTTAGCCCCGCACCATTGCCAAGGCCAGCACAGGCACAGAAGGACTCAGAAGAGGAACTACCTGAGTTTGCCCATGTGCAAAGAGGCAACACATAGCACATACACTGAAATGGTAGGAACCCAGGGAATGATATCTCTCTCTCTGACTCGCACATAAAATAAAAGGGATGCCAAACATGACACTACCTGTGCTTTACCATGTATAGGGAGCATACTGTGTACATCCAACATAGTCAGCCCTCCAGCACTGTCCTCAGTACTGGCACAGCCACAAGGTAAGTCACTCTACCTATCAATTGCTGAAGGGAGTAGTATGTCCTGATAGTTGTATCAATGGTATGGACGTGAGCATTGGGTGGCTAAATGGGATGGCAGCAAATAGTGGACACCTATATGGGCTGCATGAAATCCATAACAAATAGTGGTGCTAACATACTAGACAGTAATAGACAAGGTAAAAAATCCCACTGCAGTGCATGTGGTGGCCCAAATGTGTGTCCATAGGACAAACATATGCATGTCAGTGAGGCTCACATACCCACCACCAGCCTCAGCCAGCAGAACAGGTGTAGATGACCATAAAGAAAGGCTGGGCTAAGGCCTCCAATTGATAGCAATGGTGAACAGCCCCCCTCCAGATCTACACAGACAGACTACAACAGGTCTGGCAGTTGTATGTTAGTTCTGAAGGGTATGAAGTCTGAAACTGAAATGTCAATTAAACCTAAGATCTATTCTCTACTGATATGCATCTAGTCTGCATGATAAGTCAGAATACAAAATGAAATGGAAGCTAACAGAGTACCTGAAATACCAGTACAGTCATAGCAAATGTTTAAAGTCATCAGGTGTGCCCCCCCCCCCCCACAATCCTATGTATAAATGCAGTAACATGTAAGTGTGAGGAGTAATAACAATGGAGCACAGATTACCCAAGCTGAACCAATCTACAGGATAATTGTTGCATGTGTGCAATATGCAGGGGTCCATGTGTTAGGTTGTTGTGTGTTCAGTATTATCTGGAAGTGGTCAGCATGTAGGCATGGAGGGTTGTGTCTTGGTGGCCTATGGGCAGTACTGTGGATGACAGGGCCATGTTCTGACAACTGCAGTGCCAACCACAGTGCTTCTCAGCAATAACCATGTCAGCAGTCATCCATACTCACTGTCCAGATGTCAATATCTGTCACCGTCTGAAAGATGGACATGCCATGAATGTGGGCCCATACATACACATAGTACACAGGTGGAAGTACCCTAGACAGAGTACATAAAATGCAACTGTCAACTGCACACAAGTTTGGAATTGTACATAAAGGTTAGCAGCACATTAGTTGTCTGTGTAGTATGGAATACTGATGTAGTCTGGCCTATCACTGGCAGACCAGGAAAGGCACAGTAATGAAGTAATGAGAGAATGCATATGTTCCCACACAAGGCAGCATATGGGGAATGTCCCATGTATATTTGTGAATCAGCTGCAAGTAGCTTCCATATCACACATGCACTCAGCTCACCCCACCATCAGCCACAGGTTTATCACAGGTCATATCCTTGCTGTTGGGAATGAGTACAGTATGACCCCACTTTTGTATGGGAATACTCACTGAATGCAGCATGTTGAAGAGGTGTCCCATGCAGGTGTGTCCCTAACTGTAAGCAGCATCCTGCCTTTATCCATACCAATGGATTAATATAGACAGGAAGTATTGCCATTAACAGCTTGCACACTTACCCTGTCATCCCAAGGGAATCCACTGGCTCGCAGCCTGGGAATGTGGGAGTGACAAAATGCACTGGCCTGCTACAGATGGCCTGCTTCACTACCAAATGGCCTACAGTCCTCTGTCAAAGGCCTGTGCCTCACCCATAGTACCAATGTATGGTATCTAATGGGGTCCCTACTAGCAACCTAACACAGTCAACAGAACACAAATGCAAGGCCATGTTGACAAATCCTAATAGCATGCCCACCATGTCCTATTGCATGAACTGTGGGCCAACCTCTAAATACCGCTGGGATGAAGGGCCAACTATAGAGATACTTCTCAGATATCATTCACATAATGTTAGGAAGAGGATAGAATAACAGAGAGGGGGTGTAGAAGCATGGACATCATGGAGTGTGTGAAGTCTGAAACTCTGATGTGTGCCCATACTACCCCTACCTGTAAACCCAGTAATGGGTGGCTACAAACCTGCTTGCAAACCACAATGTGAAGGGGAACTGACCTTCTATATGAACCCTGCCTCTGGGTAACGTGGGTGAATCTGTACAGCTGAGAAGTATGGCCCCAACAGGATAGGGCCATTCTGTTAGGTTGATATATATATATATATATATATATATATATATATATATATATATATATACAAGAAGGGGATCCTCAGCCACCACAGTACCAAGGTGCTGGACCTTTTACACAGACCCATCAGCAAGTGTCTGCAGCTACCCCCCAGAATGGCATGAGTGTACAAGAATTTGTAGGCTGTGGACCACAGTACCGGACAAAGCTTCATTCATCTTGTATTTCCCACGAAATAACTGTGAGCAAATAAGTATATCTGTCAGTAGTTGATGACATAATACATCACAATGTAAAACAGTGCATATATCTGAATATCTCTGCTAACACCAACCATGTAAGACAAGCATCCCAGACTACAATAGTTACAGTATCCCACTATCTGTCATCCATTGTGACTCCACATTATCTACCTATCTACAGATATCCTACAGAAACAAGTTGCTAGCTGTAGGTGTAGAACACCAAACCCTGGACTGGAGTACAACCCTACCTGGAATGGATTTACACACTGAATACAGAAGGCCATACTGGGCCTGCTCCTACACTTAGAGAAATGAAGTCCATGTCTGACAACACAGCAGACTGTACATATTTGTCATTCACAGATGTCTGTGCACACACACCAAATTGTACACCATTCATGCTTTGCACACACATTGGATAGGAATACTCACACATATCTAAGGCCAACACACTATAATATGTCAAAGATACACACACAGAGATGTGGAGAAGAGAGTGACAGACAGTGACAGAAAGAATTCCATTATGAGGCCTGTCCCACCCACCACACATCCAATTGGCTGATATCACATGATATGCTGATGTCAATCACTGTAGACATTCCTTTTGGTAGCCCTCAGCCCTATAGTGTCTGTGGTGCTTGTGATAACTGTGTAGCACAATAGTACAAATCAGTATTCATCTAGCATTTGTATACCCAGTCCTGTCAAATGTAAAGTTGCGTGTAACTGAATGTGTGTGTGTTTCCAGAGGAATGATTTATACCCCATTTACACCCCCAGCACTTCCCATTGCCCATGTTAGCACTCCTGCTGATGGCAGTCACCTGGAAATAACCCTCTGGCCAAGTCTCAGCCCTATAAGCTACATGGCGCTTGAGATACATGTATAATACTGTAGTGTAGAAAACTAGTTAGGTCAGAGTTCCAATCCCACACATGGTAACTGTAAAACTCTGTGCATGTAGAGATGAATGATTTTGAGGCCATTCACACTCACTACACTTCCCATTGCCCTACGTTAGCATGCCTGCTGATGTCAGTCACCTTGAAATAACACTTTGGCCAAATTCCAGCCCTATAAGCTATGTGGTACTTGCAATAACTGCGTAATATTATAGTGTAGCATACTAGTTAGATAGGAGCTCTAATCCCAGATGTAGCAGCTATGAAACTGTGTGTTTGTGTGAGAGAGTGTGTGTGTCTTTGATAATACCTGATTTTATGAACATTCACACGTACTACTCTCCCCTTACCCCTCCTTTAGCACTGCTGCTGATTTTACTCACCTTCAAATATACCTTTGTACAGCTCTCCAACATATACACTCTGTGGCACTTGCAATATGTGCATAATACTGTAGCGTAGCATACTAGTTAGGTAAGAGTTCTAATCCTGATCCTGGTAAATGTGAGTGTTTGTATGAGCGAGCGTGTCCATCCTTGTAGAGAACTGATTTTTCTGGTCATTCACACTTACAAAACTTCCCTTACCCCTCCTTTACCACTGCTGCTGATGTCACTCAGCTTCAAAGATACTTTGGCCCAGTTCTCCAACATGTAGGCTCCATGGCACATGCCATGAATGTGGAACAATGTAGTAGTAATAACACCATAGATATGAGTTTGAATCTCATCTGTGGCAAGTGTTTGTGTGTGCACATATGTATGTCCGTACCTCAAACATTTTGGCCCCATTTACAGCCAGTACACATCTCAGCCCTGCAGTTATCATGCACCTTAGAAGAACCTGTTGCAAACACTAAACCATGCAAGGGCAGTAGTGCATGTGGTAAATGCGTAACCATAATGGTCCAAAAAGATTGTTAGATAGAGGTTTGAACCTCACCTGTGGCAAATGTAAAAGTGTGTGTAGGGTAATATTATTTTTGGGATCTCTCATCCACTACATCACCTAATGCCAGTATTTACAAGGGCAGGTAATGTTCCTCACCTTAGAAGTACCTTGGGACAACTTCCATCCTATAAGCTCTGTGGTGTGCACGATAAATGCAGCACACTGTAGTAGCAATACATAGCTAGGTAGGGGTTTGAATTTCATTACTGGCAAGTGTGTGTGTGTGTGTGTGTGTGTGTGTGTGTGTGTGTGTGTGTGTGTGTGTGTGTGTGTGTGTGTGTGTGTGTGTGTGTGTGTCTGTGTGTTTGTCTGTCATCAGAATCTTGCGGGGGGGTTGCTGTGATTGTGTAATAACAGGATCCATTGCGGGGCGGATTTTGCTAAATTATTATGTTTAGGACCTAGTATATGTTACAATGTCCACATTACAAGGCCAACAGATGTCAAACACTGGATATGTTAGTGTAGACAATCCACAGCCCTAAATGTGACAGTATGGATTAGTGAACAATATAGGCAACCCTTCTATTGCTCAGATACACAAACACACTTGGCTAGGCAACAACTACTATATTAGTAGTTCCCCTACATATTGCTTCCCAGATAGTAACCATGGTGTGATAGCAGTGGACTACATGCCTGTTGACCACAACAGTGCCACTGACATCAGAAAGTACTTTGATGTGTTACATCTTCTGACTGAGTGTGTGTTATCCAGCAAGTAAAAGGACATGACACCCTGTTCCATCCCCTCAGTAGCCAAATAAATGTGTACAGTGGCCATTTTGCCATGTTCCCCACTGGACACCTGCAACAACTGTATAGTCTGAAAATGTACCCCACAAAGGGAATACAATGCCTTTATACACATGCCCTGTATGGACAGATACCACTAACTCCAGTCAATACCCGTATCCGTATCATACTGTCAATGTAGGTGCAATCATGACCTCAGTTACATAGTCAGGTCTGCCAAATGAGGTCAGAAATGCTACATCAGAAGATACCAATCTGTCCACACTACATGCCCCAGAGACCTCAAGTACACTTCCACACATCAAAAAACATGATTGTGGGATATGTGCACATCCCAGACACTGTCCATGTTATGGAATATAGATCACATACATGGGAAGCAGTGCACATCTCTGACCAGCCATAATAGAAACCCAGATGAATGGATGGTGAATACAACACCCACCCCTAGGGACCACTCCAGGGACTACACCCCTGAGCCACACTGGGGACTATTGTCATGTGGCCTGATGCCAAGGTATTCCCTTGGCCTAGCCTTGTAGAGCCTTCAGTCCCATTCACCAACTATACACCTGTGTGTGTGTGTGTGTGTGTGTGTGTGTGTGTGTGTGTGTGTGTGTGTGTGTGTGTGTGTGTGTAGGGAGATGAATGATTTTGAGGTGATTCACACTCACTACACCTCCCATTGCCCTACTTTAGCATGCCTGCTGATGTCAGTCACCTTGAAATAACCCTTTGGCCAAATTTCAACCCTGTAAGCTCTGTGGCACTTGTGATAATGGGGTAATACTGTAATGTAGCAAACTAGTTAGACAGGAGTTCTCATCCTGGTCCTGACAACTGTGATAATATGTGTGCTTGTGTGAGACAGTGTGTGTGTGTCTTTGTTGACACCTGATTTTGTGGACAGTCACACTTACTACACTTCCCTTACCCCTCTTTTAACACTGATGCTGATGTCACTCACCTTCAAAGATACCTTTGGACAGCTCTCCAACACGTAAGCTCTGTGGTACATGTGATAACTGCATAGCACTATAATAGCAATACATAGCCAGATAGGGGTTTGAAACTCCATACTGGTAAGTGCGTATGTGCTTGTTTGTGTATCATCAGTATCCTGTGTTTGGGTGATTGTGTAACAACAGGATCCATGGCAGTGTGGATTTTGCTACATTATTATACTGAGGGCCTGTATGTCCCAATGCCCACATTACAAGGCCAATAGTTGTCAAACACTGTAGAGATTGTTGTAGACAATCCACGGCCATAAATGTCTACTGCCATGTGCAATTACTATGTGGCAGTATGGATTAGTAAACAATATATACAATTGTTATAATACCCAGAGACCACTCTCCACCCACAAATCATACACAAACATGCTTAGCTCTTTCTCTGTTCCTTTCTTACTTTCTGTCTATCTGTCTGTCTCTCTCTCTCTCTCTCTCTCTCTCCCTCTCTCTCTCTGGTAGATGTGGAAAAATAAATCTGTTTTGCATAGGCAGCAGCTTGACTTTTCTAGATAATGCTCATGATCAGCTGATGTCCTGTGCATAAATTGGAGTCATCCACTTGCTAATTGCATGTGGAACAGCTGTGGTATCATTCCTATAGCCAATTGCATGGAAACATACTCATATAACTAAGCACTTCATGTGGGTGTTGGTCCTTTTCCTTCACTGTGACTAGGACTTCATGTGGGTGTCTGACAAACAGCATCACAGAGGGTAGTTGAAAATACCTCTTACACAAACAACTGTGGAGACATGCCAACAAACTGGAGGTGGATGTTCCAAACATGGGGACAGAATCGAAGTATTGCTGTTCTACATTTGAAGTAATGTTGGTTTAACAGGGTTTGTGAAGATATGTCTGTTCTATATGATTTAAAGTCTGGCATGACAGTGTTATGTGGTTGAGGAAACTCTGTAGTGCCCCTTTAAGGCCATCTGCAGACTGGCCACAGTTTGGAGTCTTAGATGTGGTGTGCCACTCACACATTTTCTGTCTTTATAAATGCAGTAGCATACTCTGATGATTTCAGTCATTAAATGGTGACATCCATGTGTGTTACTGACTTCATATCCCTCAAAATAGATATATCATAACAAACCCTGTTACACCAGCAATTTTCTCAGTTTATCACAGCAATATGTCAATACTGGCCCTGTGTTTGTGCCTCTGTCCCCCAAGTCTGTCACCCTTTGTCAATATGTCATGCAGTAAGAGGTGTATAAGTACAGCATATCATTATTTACTGACATAATTCCTGATATCAAGCCAGTGATATATCAGACTGCCAGACATGTTATGTATAGGAGGCCTTATATTAGACGACAAAACCTGGACATTTTGTTGTAGTCTGTACAGTAGTGGGGTCTGTGTACTTATGGCAATTGTTGACAAGAGTGTTAGTATTGTGTAGCAGTGTATTGTGAATATGTTATTTGGCCTGTGCACAGACTGGGGTAGATGTCAGTGTTCTTGGTGCTGTTCTATCTGATGTTGCATGCTGCTCCAGTTTCTGGTATCCTATCAACGTATATGTTTGTAGGGCCAGACTGAGACATGTCCCATACCACAGTCAGGGATCAGACTACATTTTGAATTGGGCCTGTATATGTAGGGTTAGTGTGTGATTAGCAAATATGAGGCTGGTTTTGTTCACACAGTCCATATACTGTACTATTAATTAGGCTTACCATAATGTGACTGTGACTGCGTTGAGATTGGTTGTGGTTAGACACTTTCACACTGGTATCTGTTACTCCATGCTGTCACATGCCTGTAGTGCTATATTTGCAATTACATGTGTATTCCCCCATAGGAAAATTGGGTTAGTGTTGTGGCAGTCTGCTTGTAGTTTAGACAGTGCTTGGTGACATGCATAGCAGCTCAGTGTATTTACCCAGTCGGATGTTATGTCCAGATATTTGTCAGATGTACTGTTGCCTGGTCACCACATGTATTGTGTATTTCTGACAAAGCAGTGGGATGCTGTGAATATGCTCCAGTTAATATGTGTTAAGACAGAAGGAGGGTATGAATGCATCAACTGTGTGAGCTTATCTACTCCAGTCTTTGTGATATATCCCCATTTTCATGGCTGTAAACATCTCCTTTGTCAGGCTTGGTCCACAGGCCTTGCACTAAGGAGTTCTGTGTATACCTCTGGACTGACCAGATTGTTTCAGACTGTCCATGTTTATTGGTCATATTTCTGCTGTATTCCACAGGATTATTACTATGATTTGTGTGATACTTCACTATGACAATTTTATGCTGTCTGTCAGTAACTGATGGTGTACATGTCAATTTTAGAAGAGCCTTCCTACACAACATGTCTGTTGACACAACCCCTTTTACTGTAGCAACATTCTACATTTATAACTGCAATACTTACATTATGTTCCCTTGCACTAAGAGGTTGAGAGCTATGGTGCTGAGGTATGACTCCACTATGTTAAGGGCATATGTTTTATATATATATATATATATATATATATATATATATATATATATATATATATATATAAAAAAATACATGTACACACACATACACACACACACACACACACACACACACACACACACACACACACACACACACACATATATATATATATATATATATATATATATATATATATATATATATATATATCTACATATGTATATCCTTATGTGTAAACATGAGTGTTGTATATACCTTCGCAGATGTATCCCACCATATTTATCTGATATGTGTATATTTAGATATAAAAACATAACTGATTCAACACTATTTTCACTAACAAGTAGTAAACAATTATAGTAGTCAAAGAAGTTGTTCACTACTATTTAGTACATGTACTGATTAATATATTTGAAAATGCGTCAAACATTATTGCAGCTAAGGTGGTGTAGTGATTAAGTGCAGTGACAATAATCTAGAGGGTCCTGGGTTCAAGACCTGCAAGGGCTGTTTATTTTGTTGCTAGGCAGAACAAGGACTGCTGGATACAGAGTGGTTAAGGCAGTTTTGAGCAGCTTTAAGCAGGTTTGTGCAGGTTTGCACAGCGGTAAGCGGTGCTAACGTAAAGTTAAAAGAAATTGAGTTTACACCGTGTCGACTTCGCTTACCAGTTCGCAAATCTGTTTAGCATTTACATTTAAGCAATGCTTACACCTGCTAAGCATAAATCATCCCTGGTAAGCAGTGATCAAATTTCGATCTGTTAAAATAGCATCTTTAATAAGTGTATTTAATTCCATGTACATAGCATGATTCTATGTGCTGTCATTACAGTAGCAAGGGGTGTGAGCATACTGTATGGGGACAATTGAGTATACATTAGTAGTACTAGAATCTTTTCTATTTGTATGTGCGTCATACATGGGTAGTATCCCAGGTTATATGCAGTCAAACATGCATGTATTGTATCATTATGTTATTACTTTTAACAGTGCTTTTCCAAGTAAGAGTAGAGTGCAGATTATATTAGTGGAACCATACAGCCCTGCATGCAGAGCTGGACTCTGAGTACTGATTATTGTGTTCTTGGTGTTTGATCTGTATGTTTTTAAGTATCTCCTATTGGATATTGATCTGATATGTTGATATTAACTGTAGACTACTATGTGTTTAGGGCATGTCATTGAGGACTGCTGTCATGTAGTAATGGCATACCTATCAGCGTCAGATATCTATCTGACAAAAAATTTATCCTAATGCATAACCTGAGTAGCTAATTTCTGTCTGTCCTCTGTAGAGATTTGCAGATGTCAGGTATCCATCTCGGCTGCTTAAAAGCAATCTCTGATTGACTGACACTGACATGTCTGCCCAGTGATGTTATGAATGCCACAGCTAGGAAACCCCACTCTGTATGCACCACATGCCATGGATACCTCAACCAGACTACCACAGTCAACAGAACATGCTTGGGTGCAGGTTCCTAACCCAGCCACTGGCCATGTTATGCAGTATATGTTGCATACATGTCAATTGGAGCACCTCACTATCCCTCTGCAAGAGAAAACCAGATGAGTGGATGTTTAATTCAACTGTCACCCTGGGGATCACTCAAGTGGCATTGGTTGATAGATAGCCTGCTGACAAATTTCATGTGGCATGATACAAGTGTACACGCATGCCCTACTCTTCTCATATCTCCATGAACATTAGCCTCGTACACACCTAGGAACACCTGCACCTATGGACCTTGGTACTGACAAATGTGTCAGTGTGCATTACTAAGAATAATAGTGTCCGTGTGTGTGTAAACTTGTAGTTGAAAATAGAGGCCGTCTCACCGACTACATCCCCCATTGCTATACTTAGAATTGGCTGCTGCTGTAATTCACATTAAATGTACCTTGTTACACTCTTCACCCTATGAGCTACCTGGAGCTTGCAGTACCAGCATAACATTGTTCTACAAATGGGTAGATAGGTGTGGGTTACCCTCTGAGTCCCGGCAAATGTGAGTATGTGTGTCTGTGTATGTGTATGCAATTGTGTGTGAGTGTGCATATTTGTAGGAAGCAGCATTCTGAGGCCACAGTCTCCAAATACACTAATCCTTGCCATACATTATAAGGGATGGGGATGTTGTTGACATTAGAAGAGCCATGACAAACCCTCACCCTACTATCCCTGTGACATGTCCAATAAATGCATACCCCTGTAGTAGCACTGATTAGAAAGACAAGGGTTTGTATTGCAGTCCTGATCAGTGTGTGATTGTGGGTATGTCAGAGCAGTATAATGGGTTTCAGTGGGTACACTATCCAATGTAGGGTGTTGGTGCTGGGTATACTGTCTTTACACCATGGTATACCCAGTATATGTCCCAAGGTCCACTGTATGAGAACCGCTGTCACCATAAACCATGGAGGTAACTGATTACACTATCCAGCCCAATGATGTATGTGCTGTGTGCAAAAACCCTGTAACAGTATGGACTGATTGACAAGGCAGTTAGCACTGCTAAACCCAGGTCTGTCAAATGTGTCTATGACTGTATGTATTTGTCAATGTGTATATGACAGTATTTCATACTATGTATTGTTCATTAACATCCAGGACATCCCCCATTACCATACTATACAAGGCCTGGTGATATTCTCCACTTAACAGGAAGCTTGGGACACACATCACCTTAAAAGCTCTGCGGTGTGTGCAATTAAGGCTAAACATATTAGTAAGAATAAATACATAGGTAGCGGTTCTACTCTCAGTTTTTCCAAGTAAGTGTGTGTGTATGTGAAGGGATCTACTTCAGTTTGCAGAAAATATATGTCCTAGGAGATCATTTGTCTGAGAACTAACTGGCAAAAGGTAACATTTTAAAGCAATCATTGTGTGGAAATGTATTCCATCAAAACTAGTAGTGGATATGTAAATGGCCTCTCCCCCCCACTGTACATCTGTACAGTGATACTGGAGTTGGTATGGGTCTATATCAGAACACCGAATGTTCAAAATTTTGAGTGTTCTAATATCGACCCATTTTCAGCGAATGCTGAAAATATCGAAGAAACAGAAAACCAAATTTTTTCCGAGGGAAAGAATTTGGTTGTCTGTTTCTGTTGCTTCAGTATTTTCAGCATTGTGGTGAAAAGTTACAGGTTGGGTTCAGGTAAGTGTGCGATTGTGTGGCCATGAGGGTTAGGGCAGGTTAGGTGAGTTAGGGTTAGGGCATGGGTTAGGTAAGTGTGCGATTGTGTGGACGTGAGGGTTAGGGCGGGGAAGGTGAGTTAGGGTTAGGGCACGGGTGAGGTGACTGTGCGATAGTGACAGACCTTAGGGTTAGGGTTTGGGTTAAGGTAAGTGGATAGTTAGTGGTGTATGTATAGTTTAGTGTAGGGTTAGGTGTAAGAGTTTAGGTATATGTGTGTGGATTGCTGTTTGTTTGGTGTGCTTGTGTTGTGTGGATGTGTTTTAGAACAGTGAATTTTTTCCCTAGGAAAAAAATTGCTGTTCTGAATGCTCGATGTTTTAAATTTTCGATTCATAGGGCTCGATATTAGAACACTTGACATTTTGAATGTTCTGTGTTCTAATATAGACCTGTTGGTATATATAGTTGGGTGTGGTTGTTGTGGGCACAGCCACCCACATTGGGGTTATTGTCCGTATCCCCCACTTAGTGTACTGTTATTCTGTACAGTTTATGTTAACAGGTTAAGTAGTTGTTAATCACACTATGTGTGGTTCGCCACCGCACACCCTCCAAAGTGGGGGCTGTGCCACCCACACCAGCACACTTATCTTTACCAACTCCAGGGTTGCACTACCTTGGAGAACAGGACACATACCCTGCCAGTACCATTGTCAATGACATTAAACTGGTGGACAGATTATTTACTGATGTGATATTTTGGCAATTTGGTCTTGGTGGAATTACACAGGCCAAAATTAGTTCACTACAAATGAAGTACATCCATGTGAACAGTATTCTCTGTGTATTGCATCAACACCAAAGCCTGTGTGTGTCTGTTATTCACAAAAATTTGGTGTGTGCCACCCAGCACACTTACCATTGTCCACTGTAGAAGAGCTGCTTACATCAGCCACCATGCACTCACCTGTATATACAACTTGGACCTATCAGCCATGTGGCATATGCAGTACCTGTTATATAGACCTGTTACTTGTGTTCAGCTGTACCCGGGATATGACACAGTCAATGTATCACCACAGTGCCACACCCCTTGTAGGAAAGGAAAGCAGACCAACACCCATTCTAACACAGACACCTAGAACACAAACAGAATACATTATGGAGACCACAATCAGTCAGTGTTAATAACAGCTATAATGCATCATGGCTGGACAGCTACACACCCTGACATAGGTTCATAGGTTCATAGGTTCATACTAGGCTATCTGCCCTATGGCATTTATAAGCCTAGCCAGAGTGTGTTTGGCTTTTGCCACTCACTTTAAATTAATTTTGCTATGCCCTTTTTCGAGGTTAGTATACTGTGCCTCTGTCTAACAGTGACACAAAAGTGATACCCGAGGTAAACCTACTATCTCCCATCCACTCATCAAGATCCCTCTTGAAGAGAGTCAATGAGGGACTCTGCCTAACCTGGACTGGGATTTTATTCCAGAGTGAATGGAGCCTCTGGGTTATGAATCTGTTCCTCCAGCATGTCCTATTTATTTCAGTGCTGAGGTTCAAGTCTCTCCAGCGCGTAGCTCGATGGGATTTGGATTTTCTGAGGTGCAGCATGTCCATTAATTCCGGGTTGGACATGGCTTTTTACGTCAGGCACAGATCGCCTCTGAGCAGGCGGTATGCCACTGAGTAGAGCTAGAGTTTCTTTAACCGGGCAGCATATGGCATCTGTTTGAGCCCTTTGATCCTCTTGGTGAGGTACTTTTGGGGTCTTTCCAGTTGCTGCAGGTGTCTGGTAAGGTATATCCCAAAAGGGGCATTGTACTCAATTATGGGCCTGATGAGGGATGAGTAAAGAGGCATGATGACCTCCCCTGATCTAGATGTGAATCCCTTCATGATTAGGTGGGCTATATAAAATGTTTTTCTAACCACTTTGGCCACGTGGTTGTCAAATGAGAGATTGCTATCAACTTGGGTCCCCAGGTCCCTAATTACTTCTTCTGTACTTAATGGATTACCATCTATGTAGTAATTTGTGGGCACTTTCTTTTTGCCAAATGGGATGACTATACACTTTTTGGTGTTTAGCTTGAGGCCATGGCTCTGGCACCAGTTGTCTGTTTCTATCAGGCCCTTTTGGAGGATGCTTGTGTCGGCTGGAGAGTTGATTATGGCGCCCAGTTTGCAGTCATCTGCGAACTTGGCCAGCCACCGTCCTTCCGTGTTGGCCTGTACCTCCGAGAAATATATACCGAACAAGAGAGGTCCCAGGACTGAGCCTTGTGGGACGCCACTTGTAACTGGTTTGGAGTCTGACATGGCTCCAGCAATTCTAACCATGTGGGTTCTGTCCTTGAGCCAGTTTACAACACATCTAGTGACATAGGGGTTTATATTTAAGCTGGTGAGCTTATCTATAATGCCCGAGTAAGGTACTGTATCGAAGGCTTTTGCGAGATCCAGGTAGGCTGTGTGGACCACCTTCCCCTCGTCAATGGCCTTGGTGACTGTTTTAAAGAAATTGACCAGGTTTAAGAGGCAGGATCTGCCCTTAACAAAGCCAAACTGGGTAGGATCCAGTGTCTGTAGGTCCCCAATATCTTTATTTATGAGGTCCATGATGATCCTTTCCATAGCTTTGCAGACCAAGCTAGTCAGGTTTATGGGGCGATAGTTTCCAGGATCTGTTGAGGCACCACCTTTGTGGAGAGGGACCACTGTTGCTGTATGCCACTCTTTGGGTACATATCCTGTAGTAAGGCTGAGATTGAACAGTAGTTTTATGTTTGGGTTTAGCTCTTCTTGGAGTTCATGTAGGATGCAGCCGGGACACCATCTGGTCCCATTGATGCTGTGTTTTTGCTTTGGAGAGGGGGGCTCTTACCTGAGCATCTGAGATGTCAGGGGGGCAGCACTCTGCTGGGATAGATATTTGCCCTTTTGGTGGGGAGGGGGGGTTGTGCTGAACCTGTCAGCTAGGATGTTGGCAATGTCTGTGGGTTTGGTGTATTTTTTGTCATTTTGGACTAATTCTGAGCATATCTGGGAATTCCCACCCAGGTTCCTAACATAAATAAAGAAAGCCTTGTGATTATCCTTAGTGTCCTGTGCAATTTTTCTCTCGAAGCTGGCCTTAGATGATTTTATGAGTGCCCGTAGTTTTTTGCTAATACTGATCAGAGATGCATTCCCTTTTTGGGATTTTGCTCTATCATGTAGTAGCTTCCTCCTTCTATTGTATAGTTTGTTTATGGCTGGGGTCCACCAGACAGGACGTCTGCCTTTGGAGGATTGGGTCTTGGTTTTATTTGGGATTGCATGATCCATGCATTCTTGAAGGTGTTCATAGAATGCATTTATAAAGGATTCTGCAGTCTGGGCCATATTTTCCACAGGCCCGGGGGCTTTGAAGAATTCCACCTCGGTTTTGAGGAGTGTGAAATTTGCTTTAGAGAAGTTTTTCACTGTGGTTTTCTGGGCAGGGGGTGGGTCGGGATGTGAATATCCAGTGATATTAGTTTATGGTCTGATCTTACCAGTGACGGATACACTTCTGGTCTGGAGCATAGAGTCCCCATGTTGGTGATGATCAGGTCCAGTATGTTTTCCCCTCTTGTGGGAGTGGTAACAAGTTGTTCCATAGCATTTGAGTTTATAAATTCTAGGAACCTTTGGGCTAGGGTGTTGGAGCTACAGTAATGCTCCCAGTCTATTTTTGGGTAGTTGAAGTCACCCAATATAATGGTGTTTGGAGAGACCTTCATATTTTCCAGTGTTCTCAGGAAGGCTGAGTGGGGTTCCTGGGTTTGGGAGGGTGGTCTGTAGCAGGCTATAAACTGGAAGGCAGTTTTACCCACTGTTAGTTGCACATGGATAATCTGTGATGCTTCGTGCTGTGCCATCAAGCTGGAGGTGTGGGTATCTTTGACGAATATTGATACTCCCCCTCCTTTTGTAGTTCGGTCCAAGTTTTGGGGCCGAAAAGCATGGTATGAGGTATAACTGGGTAGTGCTGGGGTGCTCTCAGGAGCCTTGAACCAGGTTTCTGTTACTGCACAGATATCGATGTTCTCCATGCTAAGGAGAGTTTCAAGTGCATGCATCTTGAGGTTTAGACTTCAGGCGTTGAGTAGCATTACTCTTAGTTTCTTATCCCTTGTGATACCTATGGAGGTGGGTTTTTCTTTTGAGCCTTGCCTAAAAAAGGCACTATGGGGGTAGCAAGAGCCTTTGCCAACCGGGCATTAATGATTATATTTCTTTAAAACCAGTTTTGAAATATAGGGCTAGCATTATATAATTGGTTTATGGTGTTTAATGTTTAAATAAATGTGGATGTACAGGATTAATATGTATGTAATACACCAATTTTATATGTTAAAATTGATAATCTTGTCTTAAAATGTTTTTAAAGGCATCTTTTGTAAGGTTATTTTAAGATGCTACTCAAGGTCAGGTTTTCTTGAAAAGCCTGGGTTTTAACATGCTCAGGGAGATAATCATTACTGTTCAATTTCATTTAATTGAATGAGCATGTGATGTCATTATGATTAATGTATACTAGCTTGTGTTTTCTTTGTAACACTGACTCTGAGTCAATTATTTGGTGGCGCTTGCCTTGGTGTGTATTGAGGATATACTTCAAGGCTTGGTGTGGTTTGCTGGTGTCTCGACAGACAGTTCACCGTGACCTTCTCCTTTTTCAGCCTGTCTTGGGATGTCAGTGTGCCTGATGATAGAGTCACCTATTACAAGTGTATCAGGTGTGTTGTTTATCCTTAAGGGCTGTGAATGCTTGGCACACTGGCTTTGTGAGCTATGTGTTGCACGTGTTTTGTTTTGGGGTAGCGGTTGCTTGGGTGTCTGCTTTGGAGGTCTCTGCTGCTTAGGCGGATTTTTATTTAGTGCCTCCGAGTATGTTTTTGTGTGTTTATTTGTTTGGTTTGCTGTTGTGGTAGGTCTATGTGAGACTGAAATTGTAGTGAGTGTGGTTTTCTTCTCCTCCTGACTGGTTACGCCAGTACTGAGTTGAGAGAGCTTAGCCTCCAGTTTGGCTATATGGTTGCATCTCTCACATGTGTTGGAATTTGTTGGGAGGAGGAGAGGGTTGTCTGTGTACATGAGGCAGTTGTAACATTGCCTCAAGATTCCCAGATTCACCAGCTGGACTGGAGAGGATATTGACAACTGACCTCTGGACATGCTAGAATAGTATTGGGAATTCCTTTATAATTGAAAAAAGGGGCTGATGGGGAACAAGGTACTCAAGCGGAGTTTGTGAGGGTGTAGTGCTTTAAATTTTTTAGTGCTGGCTTATATAATTGCTTTAGTGAGAAAGTGCCAGGTAACTTAAATGCAATGTGTTACAGGTAACTTAAATGCAAAAATGACAAACAGTTTCTTTCAAGTGAAACAAGGAAATAAGTACAGTAAGCAATGCAGATATCACTAGGGATCCACAGAAGCGATGAAAAGCCACATTTTAGGTGGAGTTAGCGTTTCAGGGACATAACAAGCAAACAAACAAGCATACAAACAAAGCTAGATTCAGCAGACCTGGATCTAGTCTATGCTACAGCAAACAAGGTGTACCAATTTCAGTAAGAAACAGTTCAAATATGCAGGCACTATAAGCCTTTGACCAGAAATTCCCAGCTCAGAAGAGCAGAGTCCAGCCTCTCCTCCCACAAGAGTGCAGACCACGAACGTTCTAAATGTAAAATGACTGGCCTGAAGCCCAAGTGCTTAAACCAGAACTAATACACTTTTAGAATAACAGACACTGAGCCCTCAATCAGCAGTTCCCAACTTAGAAGGATGTAAGCTACCTGTCCTGCCACCACAGTGCAGGCCACAAACCTTCCAAATGTAAAACAACTGGTCTGAAGCCCAAGTGCTTAATCCAAAAGACTTAGAATGATAGCTACACTTTAATCAAGTTACTACCAAGCAGTAATAAATACAACTGAATAATTTATTGAATGCCTGGATTAGTGCTCAAGTTATACAAACAAAGCTAGATTCAGCAGGCCTGGATCTAGTCTATGCTACAGCAAACAAGGTGTACCAATTTCAGTAAGAAGCAGTTCAAATATGCAGGCACTATAAGCCTTTAACCAGAAATTCCCAGCTCAGAAGGGCAGAGTCCAGCCTCTCCTCCCACAAGAGTGCAGACCACGAACCCTCTTAATGTAAAATAACTGGCCTGAAGCCCAAGTGCTTAAACCAGAATTAATACCCTTTTAGAATAACAGACACTGAGCCCTCAATCAGCAGTTCCCAACTTAGAAGGATGTAAGCTACCTGTTCTGCCACTACAGTGCAGACCACAAACCTTCTTAATGTAAAACAACTGGTCTGAAGCCCAAGTGCTTAAACTAAAAGGCTTAGAATGAGTTACACCAGGCAGTAATAAATACAACTGAGTACTTTTAAGATGACGCAAAAGCAAAATAAAGTAGGAAGAAACACAAATACTGTAAAAGCAGATAAATTTTTTTTGAGTGAGCAAATTAGATGGGCCCAGGAATTAAAGGACAGAAACAAGTGCAAATGCAGGCCTTCAAATTAGAAAGTTGAGAGAGATGGAAGACCGCCCAAATGGCCAATAACTACAAATTCTGGGCCAGAACCACTCCCTATGTGGTAGACAGATTACCTAATGCTTACCACTCCCACTGATAAGCTAGAGGGCTTCCCTCCAACACAGAAAGGCTTGGGGGGCGCAGAAGCTTACAAACAGTCCTGGATACAGCAAATCTGTATCTGGAACACTAATTACAGGAAATGTAGGAAACAGGCTTACAATTTATTTATTTTTTTTTTCTGAAAAGTAGTAAAAACAATTCACATGCAGTGCAAGCTGGCATACTTGAGTATGTAGCAATATTAGTCCACACACAGTTTGAAAAAATGTAATTAAATTAAAAAGGACTAAAAGCAAGTGCAGAAAGGGTTTATTAGGTAGAAAGTGGCAAAGAGATGGGGCTGAGGGAGTATCCTAGATCAAATATACAGTGGGGCGGGCACTGCAAAAGCCACCAAATTTAAACTACAACCAAGAACAGGGAGGAGGGTGGGGAAGACAGTTTCAACAGAGATGCGAGGAATCACAGTGCAAATTATAAAACCAAAAAAATATATATACTGATCTCTGTATATTTGCAGAACAGTAAGACAACAAATATCTAAGCAACAAGTTAGCTCTATAATGCAGAATAATACAGAAAAATATACTCAGCTCTATATATTTGCAGATAGTCTTGTAAGGCTGTCTCTCAGTACACAGGTTCCAATTTAAATGCAGACTGTTATTAACAGGTCAAATTAAGGGAACCTTGAGTTAAGCAACACACAAGCTATAAAAACAGTTACATCAGCTGAAGACAAGGCAGAAAATGAGGGGTGGGGTGGGGAAGACAGTTTCAACAGAGATGTGAGGAATCACAGTGCAAATTATAAAATAAAAAATATATACTGATCTCTGTATATTTGCAGAACAGTAAGACAACAGATATCTAAGCAACAATTTAGCTCTATAATACAGAATAATACAGAAAAATATACTCAGCTCTATATATTTGCAGATAGTCTTGTAAGGCTGTCTCTCAGTACACAGGTTCCAATTTAAATGCAGGCTGTTATTAACAGGTCAAATTAAGGGTACCTTAAGTTAAGCAACACACAAGCTATAAAAAACAGTTATATCAGCTGAAGACAAGGCAGAGAATGAGGGGGGTGGGGAAGACAGTTTCAACAGAGATGTGAGGAATCACAGTGCAAATTATAAAACCAAAAAAAATATATACTGATCTCTGTAAGCATGTAAGCATTAATCATTCCAGCTGACAACACATTAAACAGCATTACATTGCTAAACCTTAGTACATTCACCCTGTGCATCAGAACCATATTAGCATGTCTCTGCATCAATGGCATGGATGACAGGGATGTGGCACAGATATCATCATATGAACAGGGTGTGTTGTGGGTTTTTCAGTAGCCTAGGCTGAGCCATTTCATATACATCATGTGTGTGGCTTAGGGGGTTCCTTATTAAATGGCCTGTGCAGTCATGGTGTGTGTAGGTATGAAGGTGCCCTAGCTGTGTTGGTGATGTGTGTGTGTGTATATTTATGCACACATTTCTGCCATGTGGCTGCCCTATACAGGAGTTTTTTGGACAGCTGTAGACCATACATGAGAGGGTGTACAGTTCACTGTGTCCAGCCTCAGACATGGGAACTGTGCCTGTCAGTGGTTCCACGGGCACTACCAGGCAGAAGCTCAGATATGGTACTCTCCCCTGATGATGACAATTGTCTGCTGGATCTGCATGCCTGTTTGGACCAGTCAGGACCATGTGCATATGGTCTGCTGCTTTGTAGTGTGGGCAGCACTCCCCTGCAGTGCTGGTGCTGGTACTGCCACTATGCAAGTGGCAGTGAGTTGTTGTACATCCATGTAGACCTCCACCTATTGGTGCTGCTGGCTTACATCCACATAGCTGAAACCCTACTCCCTCCATATGCTCTAGGACAGACCCACATGATTGAGGATTCCCACCATCTCACCCAGCCATCTATCCCTGACCTCTGCAAAATAGCAGTTAGCACCTGCAAGATCACAGATGTAGTCATGTACAGAGAGAAGAGTAGCCCTCTGGAGCCTCATACTATCTCTGGTGCAACGTTCCATATGTGCCTGTGCCTCCATGATGTTCCGAAACATGTGTCTGATGAGACTTGCTGTGGCACTTCTGCCAGGGGCATGATGGCCAGCAGCCCTCCTACGAGCACCCCTGTACATCTGCCTTTGTGGTACCTCACCAGTCATCTGGCTATAGCTGCTGTGTTTAGACACACTTGCCATAGTCACCACACGTTCCTGTCCCATGCTCCACCCGCCAAATGTTCCTCATCTATATCCACTGGTGATGGGGTATGAATGGGGATTGTGACTGTGTGCAGGGATGGGGTGGATAAAAGTGGATGTCAACCAATGGTGCAGATTCAGCCCCTGACAACCCAGCCTGTCCCTCACTATACCTATCATCTTTGTCAGAGTCTGTATGGACACATACATCAGTTTGCCTGCAGGAGGTTCCCTGGCCCCCCACGCTGCCTGTGAGGCAGACAAGAAATCTAAATTAAGACATGTACATTACGGTTTACTTCTACACACACACACACACACACACACACACACACACACACACACACACACACACACACACTTACAGATGAGATGGCACAAAGATATTATACAGACTTCTCATTACACAACAGTCAACATGCATGGCATATGGCACTCAACAGCATGCAATACAGCCATACTCAATCCTTGTTACCAACATTATACATCTCTATGATGCATGAGTTGTGTTAGTAGGTGATGCCCCTTCCCCTGGAATACACTGCACCCATGTACACAGTATTGCTGTGCACCTGTACAGCACACTGGCATGTACTTTGCCCCATACCTCACAAGTGTACACACCATTGCTGAATGTGTATATGTGTGGCAGTTATGTTCGCTCTGTTGCTCTCAACCCCTATGTGTTTGTCTGACACATACCTGGGATGATATGAGGACTGGTGTCAATAATTAATGCCTGTCCTTTGATTTGCAGATCTCATCATCAACAGTTCTTCCATGTCCAATAAAATACATTTACACTGACAACCTTCAAATCTTAATGTGGATATGAGGATAGTACACACCCCTGCTGACATGCAAGCCTCTTCTATAATTTGCCATGGGGCCACAATACTACATTTGTTAACATTACACACACCTGATATGTGACATGTGACCTGTGCAATCCAATGCAGTATCAAACAAATGTGTTAGTCATACAGATGCTGGATGCGATGCATACAATATGTGGTTTGCATAAGTGTGCACACCCTTAACACAATGGTTTGTTGAAGAACCTGTTAAGTGAACTACAGCAGTCACTATTCCTGGAAGGGGTATACTAGGATTGCCCATCTTCACTTGCCTCTATTTGGTCATTCTGCCCTAAAAATGTCCCCCAACTCTGCCAGATTGCAATGTCCGCTCATGTGCACAGCCCTTGGAGGTCACACAGTGGCTTCACCATTGCTGTAGAACCAGGGTTATGTCTGGCACATTTCATAAAACCTTCACTGTGTTCAGATACAGCCATTCATAGCAAGCTTTGGATATATGCTTCAGTTCACTGTTATGTTTCAAGCTGACATCCCTCCCCATCCTCAGCCTTATTGCACATGCTTGACAGTAATGGGCCACACATGAGTGTTATTTTGCAGTGTTCTAAATTCCAAACACCATGTCTACCGGCCTAGTTCCAGCTATTGAACAGCAAACCTAAAGGTATACACTGGCACCAGTAAGCTAAATATTGGGGATGGTGGCCCTGAGGTGGACTGAGGTTCATAGGCTCATAGGTTCATAGGTAGGTACAAGGCTATTGGCCCTGGGGCCTATACAAGCCCAGCCAAAATGGTACCCTGGCTTTTGCCACCCAAGAAAATAATTTTCCTGTACCACTGTCGAGCAGAGCCACAGATGTGATCCCCGGGGTGAATTTCCTATTTCCCATCCAATCATCAAGATTTTTCTTGAAGAGTGCTAATGAGGAGCTTTGTTTGATATAGAGAGGTAGTTTATTGCAGAGTATGGGAAGTCTCTGGGACAGGAATCTATCTCTCCCGCATGTTCTGTTTATTGTGGTGACAAGGTTTAGGTCCTTAGAGTGTGTAGCTCGGAGGGATTGGGATTTCTTTAAGTGGAGCATGTCCAACAGCTCTGGGTTTGACATAGCTTTGTATGTTAGGCAGAGATCACCTCTGAGAAGATGATATGCGACGGAGTAAAGTTGGAGTTTTTTGAGACAGCCTGCGTAGGGCATATGTTTGAGGCTGGTAATCCTCTTTGTGAGGTATTTCTGTGGCTTTTCCAGTTGTTGTAGATGTCTTGTGAGGTACATACCAAAAGGGGCATTGTACTCTAGAATGGGTCTAATGAGTGATGAGTAGAGGGGGACAATGACCTATTTTTTTCTGGATGAGAAACCTTTTGTAATGAGGTGTGCCACGTAGAAGGATTTCCTGACTACTGTGGCAATGTGATTATCAAAGGAGAGACTACTGTCCACCTGTGTCCCAAGGTCTCTTATCACACTTTCAGTGTTAAGTATACTACCACCTCTGTTGTAGTTCATGGGTACAGAGTTTTTACCAAACGGGATGACAATGCACTTTTTGGCATTGAGCTTGAGGCCATGGCTTTGACATCAGGCATCTGTCTCAGTGAGGCTCTTTTGTAGGATGCCCACATCATTAGGAGTTTCGATTATGGCTCCTAGTTTGCAGTCATCTGTGAACTTTGTTAGCCAAAGACCTTCTGTGTTAGCCTGTACTTCAGAGAAGTAGATACCAAACAGGAGAGGACACAGGACTGAACCCTGTGGTACTCTACTTGTCAATGGTCTGAAGTCAGATTTGGAGTCTGCTACTTTCACAGTGTGGGTTCTGTCAGTGAGCCAGTTGGTAGCCCATCTTGTGACATAGGGGTTTATACCTAGTTTAGTGATTTTTATCTATAATTCCAGAGTGGAAGATGGTGTTGAAAGCCTTGGCAAGATCTAGATAGGCTGTGTGAACCACCTTACCCTTGTCTACGGCTTTGGTGACTGCTTCAAAGGAGTCTATCAGGTTTAGGAGACATGATCTGTCTTTTACAAACCTGAACTGGGTGGGGTCCAGAGTTTGGAGATTACCAATGTCTTTGTTTATAAATTCCATGCTGATACATTCCATGGTCTGCAGACCAGGCTCATCAGGCTAATGGGGCAGTAGTCCCTGGGGTCCGTGGTGCCTCCCCCCTTGTGGAGTGGGATAAACATTGCTGTGCGCCATTCAGCAGGCACAAAGCCTGAGGTGAGGCTATGATTGAACATGGTACTTAGGTGGGGTGCCAGTTCATTTTGTAGTCCGTGTAGAACGTAGTCTGGGATGTTGTCTGGTCTGATGGATGCTGTGTTCTTGGCTTTGGAGAGTGCGGTTTTTACCTGTGCAGCCATGATTACAGGAACTTTGCATTTTTCCGATATAGAGATGAGCTCTTTAGGGGGTAAGAGGGGAGTAAAGTTAGCACTGAACCTGCCAGGATGTTGGCAATATCAGTTGGGTTTGTATATTCAGTGCCATTGTGCTGTAACTCAGAGCTGATCTGAGTGTTGCCATTGAGATTCTTGACATAGTTATAGAATGCTTTGTGGTTGTCTTTAGAATCAGTGGTGATTTTGTTTTTGTAACTATCCTTGGAGTATTTTATCAGGGATCACAGCTTCTTACTGAGGCTGACCAGGGAGCTCCTCCACTCATGGGATTTTACTCTCTTTTGCAACAGTTTTTTCCTTCTGTTGTACAGTTTGTTTATGGCAGGGGGCCACCAGATTGGCTTCCTTTTTTTGGAGGATAGCATCTTGGTTCTGTTTAGGATAGCACGATCCATGCACTTATGTAAGTGCTTATAAAGTACAATTGTGTAGGATTCAGTAGTCATAACTGTATTGTCCATCTGCATGGGTGTCATGAAGTTCACTACTTCTGTCTTAAGAAGCATGAAGTTGGCTTTGGAGAAATTTTTTACCATGGTCTCCTTAATGGGGGTGGGGGCAGGATGTGGATATCTAGGGTAATTAGCTTATGGTCGGATCGGACTAATGAGGTGTTGACTTTAGGTGTGGAAACTCATGTTGGTAATGACTAGATCTAGGATATTGTTGCCCCTGGTGGGGGTGAGGATAAGTTGATCCAGGGCATTGGAGTTTATGAATTCCAGAAAACGTTGAGTGAAGGAGTTGGTACTTGAGTACTTTTCCCAGTTAATGGTGGGGCAGTTGAAATTGCCCATTATTAGGGTGTTTGACTGAACCCAAATATTTTCCAGTACATCAAGAAAAGAGGAGTGGGAATCCTGGGGCACGGTGGGTGATCTGTAGCAAGCTACAATTTGGATTGCAGTTTTGCCCAGAGTTAGTTGCACTTGGATAACCTCGGCTGCATTATGCTGAGCAACTAGCCTGGAGGTGTGGATATCGTTAGAGAATATGGACACACCTCCGCCTTTGGTGTTCTGGTCCAGGTTACATAGCCGAAAAGTGTGGTATGAGTTATAGCCTGGTAGTGCAGGGGTGCTCTCTGGAGCCTTGAACCAGGTCTCAGTCACTGCACAGATATCGATGTTCTCCATTTTAAGGAGTGCCTCGAGTGAGTGCATTTTGAGATTTAGACTTCTAGCATTGAGTAGCAACACCCTCAGTTTTTGCTTGCCTGTTCCTGTTATGGTGGTGAATTTCTCATTTGAACCTTGCCTAAAAAAGGTACTATAGGGGTGGCAAGTACCTAAGCCAGTATCCGAAATCCCAGGGTGACAGGTGCAGGCCATCTCTGGCAAAGCATCGTGGTCTGTCGACCATGTCATCTCAGGCAGACAGATACTAGATCACTTTAGAATGGCACCAGAAGCTTAACCAATTGTTGAAGTCAATCATTTTGTCCTTGTACTGTGGCATCATTCTGGGTGGTATATTTATGAATACTGTCAGTAGGTCGTTTGAGCCTTGGTCTCATGACACCATTACTCATTGCAACACATGTCTTTGTGAGACTTGTTGTTATGCGTATGCTACCTGTAGAGAGCCCTGGATTATGTATCATGAGGGACAACTCTTCTGTCTGATTACCCTAACCCATAGACCACACATGCAGAATCAAGGCAATCTTTGACACAAATACTGTACAGGCAGTACTTGCTAGACATTCCTGCAAGTTCCTCAGTGTTGCTGCATGTTTCTGGGCAGCCTCCATGACCAGTTTGCAACATGTTTTGTCAACTCTTTTGGATGTGCATCTGTTTATTTTCTACATCAATGTTGTCCTATACTTCATACACACATACATGACTCTCTGCACAGTTTGCCATGTTATATGCAATGGTGAGGTAAGGCTACATTTCCCATTCCTGAGTGCTACATTTTGAATGTGGGATCCATTTCATGGTTTGTAAGATGTGTGCAAGTCATGGCTGCCTCTGTTGCAGGTGAGTGGGCAAATGTCATGGACATACTTCTTGGACAGCAGACCATTACTTGGTGTGACATTGAAGCCCTGTTCTTGATGGAAGGTGTGTACTCAAGAAGAGTGAATGCTGTCAGTACATCACAAGCTGCTTCCACAATATGTTATTAAGAGTATGCGCACACATATGCTTCCAGTGTGTGTTAAGGTATGCATTCCCCATATTTGTTGTCCTAACACAGGATTCCATATTACACATTCATTGCTCATGTCAGGATCACATTACAGGTTGTAAAAGGTGTGTAATGTGGTGTTTTGGTTTGATGTTGTTTATATCAGGAACAGTTGACATTGTAATAGTGGTGCATACACTGTTGTAGCCACTGTATAAAGGTAATGTTTCAGACATGTCCCTGCTGTAGGCTATTTGTCCCACCATTATGTTCATCTCTGTCCACACATCTTGCACTGACAGGTTGTTAGGTATACTGCAGGACTCTTACATATCATTCAGCTATGTCATCATTGTGACCACTGTGATGCATTGCAGTTAACACCAACAATAAGTTAACATGTACAGCATGCATTATGGGTAGGTGTGTTAAATGTGTGCATGTCAAATAGCATGGCCATAACATGGCCGGTGTATTGGCAAATCTGAACAAAACAACTCCATACTCACCAGCTACAGGCTGCTGCTCCAGTTGTATACCAGAGGGACTTAAATAGTCATGTGAAAGAAGTAATGTCAGCAACCACACCTGTGGCATTGGTACAGGATGGGAGCAGCATTTCAGCACATCAATAGTACAAACCCACAATACTAGAGATTATGCACATCTGCTCATTACCAAACTGCAGCAACAGACTATCTTATCTGACATATGCATGTAGATACTTTACAGATGAAAATGTATAAGCAACAGTGGTCTAGTAATGTGCCCTGGGGCCTTACCTGCATGCCCATTATCCATTGTGTAGGTGGCACCCGACTCCACAATGCTGTCTTCAACCTACTAGCTTGTCAGCTGGTGGGTGCCCCAACGCTGGCGAGGAGCTCCTCAGCATGTGTCAGTGGGGTCTGGATGGCATGACCCCCACCTGTGACTAGCTGCTTCCTCCTAACTGCAGCAATTCCTGGGGCATTGTACCTGGAAGACGTAAGCAGGGAAAAAGGTCACATGACCTCATATGGTTGTCCACGTGCACATCAACAGTGCATATTACTTGCAAATAATCCAGACTATACCATAACACTGTAAGCTATAATGGCTTTGACATCTTGCATTAGACTCTTGGCCATGACCTGTCCAGTTCCCCCAATGTTGGACACTTAATGGCATAAACCACTAACCATTCATTTCCGTGTAGAGGAATGACAGTGGCCATCTTTCATGTGGATGGTGACATGCCTGTGTTTGACTCTAGTGTGTGATGGAACTGTGAGCACATGCCTGTTTTCATGTAGGAGGCAAACTGTGATTTTCTCATTCCCCATGAAGACTTGCTGTTTTTTGCCATCAGTTGGCATTATGTCCATGCTCACTGCATCAGGCAGGAGTGTGGTTGTTGTGCATATCCCCATGTACTAATGTTGTGGACAGGGTGCCACTGTTCCCACCTATCCTGTCTGATGCGGGTTGCCTGTATCCATGGCATGAGTGTATGAGGTATGCTTTACCACCAGTACAGGTTGACTTGTGCTACTGGATCTGAAACTGTGTACATATGTGGAGACATGGTTCCAATTGGCCTTGGTGGTTTGGATATTTCTGATTTCTAGTCATAGTCACCCTTACAGGAAGTCACCTGTGAACCTACATGCTTGCTTAGATAGAGGTGCACTTCCTTCCAAGTTGTGGTTTGCACCTATGTGTCCCTGTACAGCCCCTATAGCAACCTGTTATGTACTTTGTGTCTTTGTACTGTCCACCAAGGGGGATTACTCTATCATTGGTGGAGGCTGGTTGTACAGGTCAGGTACTGCTGATTCCATATAGCTACAGTGGATATGACCCCTGTTACAATACATGATACTTGTGCAATTGGAACAAGACCCCACAGAAGCACATGTCAACGCAATCCCCAACTGTGATGTGTCCTATAGCCTGCTTAGTTCAATAGGGAACATAACAACCTGTCCTGTTGAAACATATGGGAATTAATACTCAGTACAGTAAGCCAGTTGAATGTGTGTGTGCACACACGTACACTGATACGTTGTGTAAACACCTGCTGAGATGATTACAGCATCCACTTGTCTTGGTTTGTACTCTAACATCATATCAAATCCTCACTTGGAAATGGTTGCTCACCTTCTACAAAACAGATTTGTTTCTTTTACAATAGAATTGTGCAGCTTACGGATCATATTTGAGGTGAGAAACATTTTGACATGTCTTTCTGTGGTCTCATTGGCATACAGCACACAGATATGGCATTACAACAGGGGTGTGTACACTTTGATATCCAGTGTATATGGGTGTTGATATAGCTGTTAGTGGTATGCATGGACAGTGGGTCATAACACAGTTGTGCACTTCTCTGATTACTACATGATAAGCATGCCTACTGTAGTACCCATATCAGTGTCATGGCATTACAACAATCAGTAGCAGTACACATTTCATTTTGTTGTATGCAGTAACAGTGATATTGCATAATGTGCAACATGCACATCCTATTTTCTGGAGTGCTTGTGACCCATGTTATTACTTCTGTGTTTTTTAGCCGAACATATGTATACATATATATGCTCAGGGGATACCTGGTATACATCTGTGTTCTATGTCATTATGGAACACAGTATTTACAGTCTTGCAGCTCAGTCATACATCTCAACCTGTTATACCAGGACATGTGGTCATTGGTCCACATCTCTGGGTAACAAAACAGGGAAGTTAATTTTGATAAAGCATTATTATAGCTGCCATAACACAAGTATATGTGTAAGTGACTACAGATATCTGTTACAACTGTGAACATTGTCCATAAGAACACTGTACAGTTGAATGTTATTATTTCAATATATTACATGCAGTTTAACACACACACATTTGCAACAGTGCTTTACTATGCTCATGCCCTATATAGGTATCCTAGATTTATCATACAAACATGTATAATACTCATAGTCACAGGTAATGTATGGATATGGGCAACATCCCAACAACTGGCCTGGCAGTGGCACAGATATGACTGTTTGACAGACACTCTAGTGGTTGCCATATGTGAGATGTCCTTTCCCAGGGTGTGTCAGGCTACTCAGCTGTGGCCCAACCTATCCAGCTCGCAGAACATCACATGTGGACAAAGCTTACCATTAGGGTAGGATATATAGGGACATATTTGAGATATGCTTATTACAAACCTATGAAGTTTGTATCATGATACATTTCACATTACCATGACTGTTCTGAAGGTGGTGGGGTCTGAAACTCATGTGTATGTCATTACTTCATTTCTTCCATCTCCAGCTATTTTCTAGAGTAGTATATATGTTTGGAGGAACAGAACAAACACTACAATGACTAAATCTTGACATTCTGTGAAGATCTGCACAGTTGACAGGTATGGCCCACTGCAGGCAGAGCCTGGTGCTATGTCCATAGAATTTGTTCAGCAGGATATCATTACAGCAAGTACTGATTGCACATATACATCTTTCATAATCATATATCCCATTATTACAGACCAAGTACTACATTCAGTTACATGCTTACATGTTTTACATACCTGGTGTATCTTCAGGTTCCTTCTGTGTACAGGTTGTCTTTTTGTTTCTTAGTTCTTTATTTTTATGTTTTGTTCATGTGGTTTCTAATTTGTTTTTTTTTTTTGTTGGTCTCTGTCTCTCTCTCTCTCTCACTATCCATCTCTTTCTTTCTCTCTCTCTCTCTCCACTACTGGGATTGAGTGTGTTTGAATAGGTTGAGGCATGGCTTTTGTAGGTGATGTTCATGTTCAGGTGATGGTCTCTGCACTAATTGCACTAATTGCTGTTTCCCACTTGCTAATTGCATGCTGTCAACTGTGCTGTTCTCCCGACAGCCAATGTCATAGCAACCCACTACTATAAATAAGTACATCATGTGGGCATTGTCCCTTTACCTTGCCTGTATGGAAGACATCCTTCATGTGAGGGTGCAGCAGTGCTACAGACAGCAGATGAAATACCTCTTACAACAAGACTTGTGGACACAGGACAACTAAATGTTTGGTTAAGGTTCCAGACCTAGGGACAGTGTGTGAGTATTACTGTTATATGCATTGAAAACTGCTAATTTTACAGGGTTTGTGTGTACATGCTAGTTTTGCATGGAATGCAGTCTGCCTGCATAGCTCTCAATTGTAGGCTTATCCACATGATAGACAGAGGATTGGCTGTTATGTTTTGTCCATTCCCCACACATGTCTTGTCCCTGACATATCAGTGGCATTCTCTCTGTTGATTGCTATCAGTACATGGCAACATCCATTTGTGTTTCTGACTTCATATTCCTGAGTAAGGGTATGTTGCAACAAATCCTGTAACACCAGCAACTTTCACAATGTATAACAGCAATATTTCAAATACGGCCCTGTGTTTCAGCCTATGTCCTCCACTTATATACCAGCCTTTTTCCAGATATCATGCAGTAAGAGGTTGAAAGGTATGGTCTATCATTATTTAGTGCAATAATACCTGCTATCATTCCAGTGATGTTGTGGACTCCCCTCCCACGTGAGTTGTGGGGTAGGGTCCATATATATGAGGGCTACAGCTGGACAAAACATGTGTGACCCTGTACAGTCTGGAGGTCAGTGTATAGAGAACACTCTTATATGCCCTTGTAAGACATTTTGTGGGGGAGGGTATTAAATGTTTTTAACCTAGGCTGTTACAACATGTGAGGAATATAAATAATAAGAAACATAAAGGTATATGGCTGTACATTTTCATACATTTCACAATGGGAACAGTGGTGGGCTACAGCTTACTGTCTTGCACAGAGTTCTGTTTGTCAGTGTGATAGTGACATTTTAAGTTAAGCATTGTTATGTAATGGATAGATTTACATTGTGACGATTGATACTTTCCCCCCTTGGGGGGTTGACTAAAGAGTGTAATTGGTGGCTGTTAAACTACATCTGTAATTAAGTGTTGATTGATTCTTGTCTTCAAGGCAAGTGTGTTTTTTTACTGTTGTACTACTTGAAGGCTTTAGCCTAGACAGAAATGTATGTTATTTTTTGCAGATTACTGTATCATATGTTTTCTTTGGGAGCTGCATTAATCAGTCATTATGTATTTCAAACACCTAAATGCTATAAGAAATGACATAAAAAAACTGAAATAGTACACAAATAAACATTCATATGTATACAAACTGTGTGGTGTCATGTTAGTTGCATTGTGTGTGGGTATATGTTTCATGTAATAATTCTCATTTATAGGAAAGAATCAGACACTGGCCATTTGAAAAGGTGGCAACAATAGGAATAGTGGCTATTTGATATTCTGTGCACCCTCTATATATACTCTCTCTCTCTGTATATATATATATATATATATATATATATATATATATATATATATGTATATATATATATATATATATATATATATATATATATATATATATATATATACATATATATATATATATATGTGTGTGTGTGTTTGTGTGTGTGTGTGTGTGTGTTTGCGTGTGTGTGTGTGTGTGTGTGTGTGTGTGTGTGTGTGTGTGTGTGTGTGTGTGTGTGTGTGCATATGTATATGTATCATTAGAATGTTTATTGCTTCCATATTGTACATTCCCTATGGTAGACTGACTGTTCTCATGGCATGTTAGAGAAATCATCCCAACATTTTGCAGCTCAGATGGCTTAGCGGTAAATTGTTGTGGCTATGTTGTGCAGGGTCCTGGGTTCAAGACTTGCAAGGGCAGGTTATTTTGTTGTAAGACAGAGCAATTCAGCTGTGGAGGAAGGGATAATGGCAATAATTACAAGAGGTCCATATTTTGGGCCCCTTCGCCCCCATTTACAGTGCCTTTGTTCAGATCTTTTGCAGTGAGAGGTTCAGAGTGTGGATGCAATGTCCGAATCCGAATGCACTACAGATATATATATATATATATATATATATATATATATATATATATATATATATATATATATAAAACATTTTATTTATTTATTTATTTATTTTACATTTGTTGACCGGGATAGTCTAGCTGGATATATGTCCATTTTCAGTAGAGGCCCGGGGAGAAAAGCTCCAAGCATGAACAGTGACAAAGTTAGCAATATAAAAAGACATAATAAAGCAAATACAGAGGCAGTGTTGTTCAAAGAAAAATTAAAAATTATAAACTATAAAAATTTTAGTAAAAATGTATACTAATCAATATACTACACATATGAGAAGGTATAAGCAGGAGTCAGTTAAGAGAAAAAGAAGTTATATTTTATCTTCATATTAGGATGAAAAGGGTAATAGCTAGATTTGAAGGCATAGGTTAGATGGGTAAAAAGGAAGGGGAAAAAGATATCAGTCTGGGTTAGCACATGGACAGAGCCAATGAGTTTTGAGATGTTCTTTAAGATGTCTTTTAAATAGAGAAGTCGAGGCAAGGATTGATAATTCAGAAGGAAGCAGGTTCCAGTTGTTACCTGCAGTGTTTGAGAAAAGTGAATCACCGGCTTTGTTGTTGGATTTAATAAAGAAAACTAGAAGCTTATTAGCAGAGCATAGTGTATCTAGATTTTTATATGGTGTAATTAGATTAGTGAGGATCGGAGTGTTGTTAGGATGGTAAAGGATCTTTTGAGTAATAAGTAGTTGTTGACAGAGTATGTGGTTTTGCAATTCTAGCCATTCAAGTTGTTTGAGGTTGAGGCAGTGGTGAGTATTAAAGGGGAAGCATGTAATGAATCTAGCTATGCTATTATAACAGGTGGAGAGTTTAGAGAAGTTGTTTTTGGATAGGTTAGTATATATAACACAGGCATACAAGAGGGTGGAAATTAGGTGGGACTGGGCAATAGTTTTCCTTGCAGAAGAGGTAAGGAAGGGTTTAATTCTATAAAGGGTACCAAGTTTTTTGTTGACAGACTTTATGGTGCAGTTGATATGGTCATCAAAGCTGAGACGATTATCAATTGTTACACCTAGTAGGCGGGTTGTACTGTCTGGGGTTATGTTGGTACCATTGTTAGAGGTTACAGAGAAGAATGGAGTAGGTGATTTATGGGTTGGAGTAAAAAGCAGTAGTTTTGTTTTTTTTGGGATTCAGGAGTAGACAGTGTTCCAAAAAACAGTTTTCAACATTATTAAAAACAGTATATATATATATATATATATATATATATATATATATATATATATATATATATATATATATATATATAGAGGGGGGAGAGAGAGAGAGATACATATATACACATATAAATACATTTTCCCTACTGTTGAATGACTATGCTGCATGATATGTTTGAGAAAACACTGTACATATCTACAGCTCAGATGGCTTAGTGGTAACTTGCTGTGGCTATGGTGTGCAGGGTCCTGGGTTTGAGACTTACAATGGCTGGTAACTTTGTTGCTGGGCAGAATAAGGGCTGTTGGACGCAGAGTGATTGGGGCAGTTTTAAGTGGGTTTGCATGGTGGTAAGCAATGCTAAAGTCTGGTTAAATATGCTTACAGACAGTTAACATAAAAAGTGCTTAATCTGTGTAAGCATTGCATAGTGCAGTGCAAACAGGTTTAATCCTGCTTATTACTAGAAAAAAAGGGGTGATAGGAAAGTGGTGAAAAAGGGTGCATGCAGAGGAAAAGATAATAGGGAAAGTAGCTAGGGATGTGCAGGACAGGTGTAGGGAAGGTCCATAGCTGTCAATTTCTTCTACAGCAACAGCTGTGTATATACTGAATTTGGAGGTTTATTTGGACACTCAAACCCTCAGAGAGAGGGGTGAGGACAACAATAATGTGTTGTGAAGCCAGTTAGACCAGATTACATTTGTCCAATGGGCACGTGTGAAATGCACAGCTATGTATGGGGTGAAATTTTTTTTTGGGAACAGATTGCCCTTTTTTTAAGGTGAGAGTGGCATGTTGGGAAAGGATAGTAGGTATATTTGGGGAGGTAGGTTGAGTAGGAAGAGAGACAGACAAGACAGCATACAGGGACGGTATATGACACATGTGGGGGGTAAACATCTTGGACAGGGAGGGGTGTTTGGAAATTGGAAGCCCATGATCTCCCAAATGGAAACAGTGGGACTGCAGTCTCCACCTATGGGCAGTCACCACTGCACCTTCTTGGCCCAAATGTGGCTGCACTGGGGGCTGAACAGGAGGGGCAGGCTGACCCTTTAATTGTGCCACGCAGCCCTCAAGCTGGAGTAGCAGCTCTCTAAATTCCTTTTGGAGCTCGCTATGCACCAAAGCTTGGACCCGGCTTCAGGTGATAGTATCCTGTCCATGCCCACTCCTGGGTGGAACTGCCCATCTCCTGAGGCAGTTCCACCCAAAGGTGGTGCAGCACCAGCAGACGAGGAGGTCCCAGTGTGGTTCCCAGATGTGCTGGGGGCCCGGTGCCTGGCCAGATGAGGTGGGAGAGGTGGGTCTGCTGGGACAAACCTCCCCAAATATGCTATGGTGTTACAGTTTTAGAACATATGTGGGCTAGTAATAGTCAACACAATCCAGCATTAGTTATAACAGCATGCGTAGATATTCCCATTAACCAAAAACAACAGATTTGGAACAGTTGCATAGCAAATAGAACACATGCATATATGGCACCACAGTGGCCATTACAATGCATGCAGGTTACATTGATAGCAACAGGCACCAATGATAGTATTTCAACATGGAACATTAATGGAAACACATTTCAATATTTGTTGAACAATAGGACATATGTCACAACAGCAGGCTTGGTGTAAAGCATATCCATTTATTTGTGTGTTTAGATTATTGTTGCAGATATGGTGGGGGGTGTCAATTAACAACTTGTATATCCTAGTAGTAGTCACAACTTTAATGACCATTGCGGTAATCATTACTCTACAGGTATTTTTACAATGCTCTGTGACCTTGGTTTGGGCAGTGGTATGTTTGTACACAGTGTATACTTCAACTGTCTTATAGCTACATTCTACTTCTGTTACAAAAGTATACCTGTGGAGGGAATGTTTGTTAACACTACCTGACTGTTTCTACAGATATTCCCAGATTCCTAGTTAAAATTCTGCACATACCTCTCAACCTCTTAATGGAAAATATCTGTACAAAGCTTGACAAACTGGGGGTAGAAATAGGGACATATTTTAAATATTGCTCTTATAAACTTTTAGAAAGTTGCTAGAGAGTAACAGGATTTGTTTTAATATACATTTTCTGAAGGATCTGAAGTCGGAAACTCAAATGTATGTCATTATTTAGTGACTACAATCCTGAGATCATCCCAGTAATTTGCCAGGAAAATAGAGGAACAGGCCAAAAATATGAGGCAAAAATCTGGACATTCTGTGGAAATCTCTACAGTTGAAAGGCATGATTATGCATACAGCTTACTACCTCTCCCAGGATTTGAACCATGACTGTGTGGGCTAAAAATACAACAATTTGTGTTTCATCAGAGTGATCTATTTAGAAAGTGCTGTCGTTTCTTTCAATGTTTTCTGTCTAAGTCTCTTTTGGTTGTACAGTTTGACCTTGTAATAACAACATTCTTATACAGACATTCCTAGACATATTTTTTATCTAGCACAGTGTGAGAAACAGTTGACACAACAGTATTATTCACATATCAGATCTTGGTGAATGCAACATGTGAGGCCATACAATACCAGAGTAAACATAACCAGGCCTGGATTTAGAACTTTATTGCCAGGCAGTTACACTTTTATTTAAATATGACCTATATGGGACTATTACTGTCATATTGTCTAGTTTATTCACTAGAAACCATACACATTTTTATAGTGCCAGGTGATATTTTATTCCTTTATATTTATTTGGTATGACTACTACAAACAGGATTTTTACTCACCAGCCTTGCGATGCAGCCTTTGCAACCTGCTGGCATGGGCTTTGTGGTTCATAGCCCGCTCAGCTGCAGCTGTAATGAAAATAGAGAAACATTTATGCATACCTATCCATCACATACACAGTCTGGACTTTGGTAAACAATTATTGCTATAAATACTTACACACTGCTGAGACATCTCCCCTGTCTCTTACTTCTTGGACCCACTGGCCCAAGAGCTTCCTCTTTCTCTGTTTCAAGTCATCATAGTGGTGCCGAAATCGCTCACCAGTCTGAGGGATACCAGTGGCACTGGTGAGATCATGGGCATGACTTTCCCAGGCTACCGCTTTATATTGGAAGCCCTGGTACTGGTCCTGCAGCAGTCTCATGTCATGTTTTTTTTCCAGGAGTCCTACCATGACCTTGGACTCATGTATGCCCCAGTGCTGCACCCAGAGGTGCATGCCCTCTTCAACACCTGCCATATTTTCTACAGTGGAGAGCTACAACTAGTTATGAGCTGTATTTCCACCTGCCAGGTTTAAATACATCAGATTTCCTGCATTTCCATGATTGGACGGTTTTGAATATGCCGAGCTAAGCTAGGCTACAGGCAAACCTGCTTAGCTAAAGTTAGCAGTGCTTAAAGGTGCATATGTAGCACTGTTTACCAACGGGCAAATCCAATAAGCTGGGCTATTCATTGCTTAGTATTCATATGTACACAATGCTTACCCCAGTCAACATAGCTGTGTAATACTTAACATTGTTTACGTTTTTATATATTGGTCTACCACCTGTATGGGATTGATTCATCATTCATTACATAATATAGTTTTATTTACCTTCCCTGACATCCCTCAATGTGCTGTGATTAATTTATTCTTGTGTGACTAACCTGTATGGGCCACTTGTGTTTATATGGGGGTTTCACTACTTTATTACACTGACACCTCACATCTGGGTCATATACACTACTCAGGTTGAGAAAAATCATTTATTCTTACATAAATATACAAAAAAATTAAAATTTTACTGTTTACACATACAACATGGAAATGGCTTTGATGATACTTGAACCGTCAAGGACTACATGCAAGACGTACGTTCTAATCACTACACTATTGCACTTATGCTTATGCTGGATATCTATTGCTTTTTTTCTTATCATGCTGTTTCAGCTAGGCTAAGCATAGCTAAGCAAGGGGCACACCCATGCAGCTATACTTAAACTTTATTGCATATAAAAAAATAAAACTACTTGTGTTTTTTTATCTGTACCCTTCAGAATGCTGAACCCATTATTCTTTTAACTTTCTGCTTTGTAGGGATGATTGTCCCTTATAGCTTTGTCCACATTCCTTATTCTGATGAGTTGGGAGGTGTGCGCTATGTGCTTATGCTAAATCTGTTATTCTATCAACTTTTAGCTTGGTAGGGATGATTGTCCCTTATGGCTTTGTCCAGATCTCTTACTCTAATGGGTTGGGGATGTTACGAGCATTCTCGCTCATTTTAAATTGCCGAATGGCAATTCTGGAGTACAGATGGCATGTGTATTGTGATAGCTCTGCTCTCAGAGACACCTCCTGTGCTCATACATGGAACCATGTCCATTTTACAGCACGTCAGTGTGCCTTTATACATATGCATGATGTGCTGCTATGCTGAACAGGAATGGTCCCTGCCGTGCAGGAATAACTTATTCCTGCAAGGCTGCTTGCTGAATCTGGGGGTGAGTAGTTCGATACACTTGAGAGGTACACATACCTCTGTAAGAAACTTCTATTGCATGTCAAGCAGAGTAGCACCTTTGGCTCCTTCAGTGCAAACCTAGATAACTGGATATCTGGCCTCATATTCATCCCCTATCTATCCTGTTCTGTCCTCTTTGAAGTATATAGTTATATCGAGCTGCTGAAATATCAAAAAACATATGGTCGAGACCATATGATCGATATTTCAGAAGATCAGTCTTTTCAAATTGTAAAAAAAACAAAACAAGAAAAAAACAAGAAGAGATTACTGCAGGGAGGCAAGCCCCCCTGCACCCCCCACACCCCCTACTTAAATATACCAACTCTGAGATCACGCTACAGCAGAGAATAGGAAAACTTCCTGTTCCACGCTGTACTGTCAGTGTAGCGCAATCTCGGAGTTGGTATATTTAAATAAGGAGGGTGTGGGGGCACAGCCCCCCACATGGGGGCTGCAGGGGGGCTTGCCCCCTGCAGTAATGTCAACATCTTCTTGGTTTTTTTCTTGTTTTGTTTTTTTACAATTTGAAAAGATTGATCCTCTGAAATATCGATCATATGGTCTTGACCATATGGTTTTCGATATTTCATCCGTTTGATGTTTTCAAATGTAACTATATATATATATATATATATATATATATATATATATATATATATATATATATATATATATATATATATATATATATATATATATATATATATATATATATATATATATATCCTTTTGGACATGTGGCTCTGCCTGTAGGGCAACTCTGTTATTAAAGGCAGGTTACTGCCTGCAGTACCAGAGTTGCCTATATAAGTGAAGCTGTGGCACCAGGTAACTTTGCAGGGGCTGGCAGGTCTAACAAATCCTTGGGTAGGACCATGCTTTGCTAGAAATGAGTAATAAGATTATTATTATTATTATTATTATTATTATTATTATTATTATTATTATTATGGTAAATAGCATAGAATACCTCAAAAGTAATGAATCCTATTACAGGTTTCACTATCATTGACTAGCTCAGAAATAATGAATCTCATTACCTCCTAGCATAACACAAATCCCAACAATTTCATACCTCGGCATTGCACAGTATTGATTCTTATGCAGTCTTTACACAAGGATGATGACTTTTCTGTTGGTAGAAATACATTCCTGGTGTGGTATAGAAAGGCAGTATTGCAGAGGCTTCCTTCTATGCTATGTCAAATGTTTTTGAATTCCATCAATGACATATTTCATAATTTTTATTTTGCATTCAAAAGCCAGTGAAATGAGGACCACAGAGGATGCCAAACAGTTAACATCATAAGAATTCTGCTCTGCCTTTTTAGGTTCATAGGTTCATAGGTTCATAGGTAGGTACTAAGCTATCGGCCCTGGGGCCTATACAAGCCCAGCCAAAAAGGTACCCTGGCTTTTACCACCCAAGAAAATTATTTTCCTGTGCCACTGTCAAGCAGAGCCACAGAGGTGATCCCCAGGGTGAATTTCCTATCTCCCATCCAATCATCAAGATTTTTCTTGAAGAGTGCTAATGAGGAGCTTTGTTTGATATAGATAGGTAGTTTGTTCCAGAGTATGGGAAGTCTCTGGGACAGGAATCTATCCCTCCGGCATGTTCTGTTTATTGTGGTGACAAGGTTTAGGTCCCTAGAGCATGTAGCTCGGAGGGATTGGGATTTCTTTAAGTGGAGCATGTCCAACAACTCTGGGTTTGACATAGCTTTGTATGTTAGGCAGAGATCGCCTCTGAGTAGGCGATATACGATGGAGTAAAGCTGGAGTTTTTTGAGACTGTCTGCGTAGGGCATCAGTTTTCTTGACAGAATTATTTAAAGTTTAACCAATCAGCTATATTCACAACAAAAGTTTATATAATAAGGAATAGAAATAGAAGAATATTCACAAGAAAACCAAGTTTTGAAGATTTCTGGTTGTTTTAATACTGTCACAAGCTCATCTAAACAAGTGCAGTCATGAGTTAACTGAAAGCTTCCACAGAGGAAAATGGAATGAAAAAGGAACCTCAGACTCTTGTTGCCAACATGAAGGAAATATCAGTTAAAATAGACAAGCTGGAGAATAAAACTGATACAATAAAACAAGAAAATAAGAGACAAACAGACTTACTGAATGAAATAATCAAAAAAAAAACATTCTGATAAAATTACTTCTGTGGAAGAGTCACTGAATGATGTAGATGGCAGATTAAGTGAAAATGAGAGTCAAGTGGAGTTCCTGTTGATAGAAAACACTCCATTTAGACAAAGTAGATGATCTTGAAAGCAGGTCTAGAAGGAATAATATAAGAATATATGGTGTACCTGACAAGAAGAAGGAAGCAATATGGTACAATTCTTGGATGCTTGTTTACCTAAATGCATGAATCTTCCTGAGTCACTTTCTTTTGGGACAGAGAGAGTGTATAAGTCTCTTTCAAATGGCACGACAATTAAAAATTAATCTGCATCGAGATCTATTATTGTCAAATATTTGTCTATACGAGGTAAGGATTTGGTTCTGAAAACTGCATGGTCAAACTACAGTAACTTTTAAGGACAAAACAATCAAGTTTGATAATGACTACACCTCTGCGGTAATGTCTAAAAGGAAAGCTTGTGTGAGAATAATTAATAGTCTTAAGTAGTCAAATATTAAGGTTCAAATACTTTTTTCAGCAAAAATAAAGATGTTCTTATCTCAAGGTCAAAAGACATTTAACTCATTGGAAGAAGCAACGGACTATGTACAGAAAAGCAAAGTTCTGGGTAAGCAAGAAGTAATGGACTGGTCTACAATTAATTTAAAAAGACATGAAAATAAAAATGGATGGTCTACAAAAGGAAATAACAGCAGGAAACTTAAAAAAGAATAATAATGAACCTTTTTTATATATTCTCTTCTACTGGATCTGTTTCGGCTCTTTCTGATTCTATTAACACAATGATTTTTAAAGAAAAAGATATATACACAGTACTTCAAATGTTATGGAAGATCACAGCACTCCTAAGGTAAAACCCTTTCCCCGCAACTAAGTTAGTAAAATAAAATAATAATTCAAATAGATAGTATGATAAAAAGCAGACTATTATATGTGTTTACAGTACTTAAGTAAAATGTATGTCTCATGCTTTAATAGACTCAAATATAAGTATATTAGAACTGGAAAAGGGATTATTTATATAACTATTATTAGTATATTAAATTATTTGCAATCATATAAGAATAATATAGCAGCAGTGAGTTTTATCTAAAGCATGAATTAGTGATTACAAGGTAGTTACTAGGCTAGTGGTCTTATGGACCATTTTAAGTCTGGCCATTTCCTTCAGTGATGACAATCAAACCATGTTCCTTGTGTTTCTGAGTTAAACATATTAACCAATATGTCAAACTCCACCCCGTCTATTATATAGATGTTATTATATAACTGCTACTGAGTAATGTAACTGCCATTTTTTACTTCATGAAAAAATACACAAATAATGTTATGAGGGCTGTAGCATTAAGTTTATGATACTTTAGTCTGTTTAAAAGTTGTTCAGAATTCATTTAGCTATCCATACAGTATTTAGAAACATTCACAAGTGTCTGTTGTTGATTTTAAAGTCTAGCTCACAGAATCATAGCTGTAAACATTTTTTTACAGTTATGCTTTATCTTCAAATGTTTCCCACCTTTAAAGTAAAGAATTTTACCTGTTTCATGGTTGTTTGTGAAATCACGAGCCATAGCAGACAGAGAAGAGTGCTGTACATTGGTGTGAGCAGTAGGAAATACCAAAAAATGGAAGTTGAAATCTGAATGCGTAATGGCAGCCGCCTGAGAATGGAATACTGTGACAGAAAGCTTTGAAAAGGTTATGCAGATAGACAGCGATGCTAGATAAAGGAAATCTAGCAGTTAAAATGTTAAATATGTACTTTATGATATGTGTTATAACAGATTTTAAAACTATATAAACACATAATGTATTTAAGAATAGGGAAGGATGGCAAAAATATGTATTTAATGATGTATTAAAGTGCACTGAAAGAATTTAAAGTGAAACACACATGTAATTCAGGTCTATTTACACTAAAATTCTGCAACAACTCCTTTTCTTTGAGACTAACCCCCGGATTTACTATTGTTCATTTCAGGACTAGCTTAGTCCTGCATGGAGGCGGCCGTTTAGGAGCAGTATGGCAGCGCACCATGCATATTAATGAGGCGTGCTGCCTGAGCTTCTAATCTTACATGGAGCGTGTAAGAGTGCAGGGGGCGTGTCTGGAAGCAGAACTGTCAGAATATGCACACCCCCACAATGAAGAACAGCAGAAAGGGCTAAGAAATGAGTGAGAATGCTCATAGGTGTCTGCATATCCCCACCAACATTCCCCCTGGTGTACAACAGCAAGTAAATACAAATAAAATGAACAAACTTTTTTTTTTTTTTTTAAATCTGATTAAAGCTAACCGTAGGTGCGCAAGTGTGCCCATCACTTAGCTATGGTTAATGCAGCTTAAATGGCTGAAGAGGATAACAAGGAACATATACACAAATTAAGCAGCATAGCAATAGTGTAGTGGGCAGAGCATTCGCCTTACGAGCAGGCATTCCCGGTTCGAGTCCCACTACAGCACATACCATTTACCATAGCAAAGCACGTTATGACCATTATTTTTATTCCAAAACCCATGAAATAACATATATTTATGAACTGGAGTAGCGCAGGAAATGCACATGTGTGGTGTCAGTATAATAATGAATAAAGCACTAGTAAGCAGGTTTAAGCACCAATATGCATTAGTAAGCATATTTAAGCACTAGTAAGTGAGTTTAAGCCTGTTTGCATGGGGGTAAGCAATGCATGCACAGGTTAAGCAATTCTGAAACTACCTCTCTGTAAGCATATGTAACCGGAGGTTAACATTGCTTACCATCACGCAAATTTGCGCTAACCCACTTACAAATGATCAAAAGTGCCTTAATCACTCTGCATCCAATGGCCCTTGTTCTGCTCATCAACAAAATAAACAGACTTGCAGGTCTTGAACCCAGGACCCTATACACTATAGTCACAGTAGCTAACCACAAAGCTATCTCAGCAATACAGAAGAGTGAGGGATCAGCAAACAAGTCTTCACTATAGTAAATTCAAATTGAACCTGTGAAAAGAATCAGTATTCAGACAATAGCACTCAGGTCACTCCAAAGCAAGCACAAATATGACTCAGTCATTGTCCATGCTGGTGTGAATGAGCTGAGACATACCTCCCTGGACTACATGAAAAGAAACATAGAGGAGCTCTCTGATTATGTAGCCCAGGCCGGTATGACCCTGACCCTGAGCAGCATCTTACCCTCACCAAGAATGATGCCACAGTACAAAGACAAAATGATCAGCTTTAACAATTGGCTCAATTACTGGTGTCATTCTAAGGGGATCCAATGTCTGTCTGCTTGGGATGACATGCTTGACAAGCCACACTGCTTTGCAAGGGATGGCTTGCACCTGTCACCCATGGGCTTCTGGATATTGACCAAGACTCTTGCCACCCCCATAGTGCCTTTTTTAGGCAAGGCTCAAAAGACAAACCCACCTCCCTAGAAAACACAAGTGGAAAAAAAATTAAGGGTAATGCTGCTCAACCCCAGAAGTCTAAATCTCAAGATGCACACCCTCGAAGCCCTCCTCAGTATGGAGAACATCGATGTCTGTGCAGTGACTGAAACCTGGTTCAAGGATCCTGAGAGCACCCCAGCACTACCAGGTTATATCTCATATCATGCTTTTCGGCCTCAAAACTTGAACCAAACCACAAAAGGAGGGGGAGTATCCATATTCATCAAAGATACCCACACCTCCAGGTTAGTGGCAATGCACGAAGCATCGGAGACCATCCAGGTGCAACTAACCGTAGGCAAAACTACCCTACAGTTTGTAGCATGCTACAGACCACCCTCTCAAACTCAGGAATCCCACTCAGCCTTCCTGAAGACACTGGAGAGTATGAATGTCTCTCCAAATACCATCATATTGGGAGACTTCAACTACCCAAACATAGACTGGGAGCATTACTCAAGACTCAACACCCTAGCCCAGAGGTTCCTAGAATTCATAAACTCAAATGCAATGGAACAACTAGTCACCACACAGATAACTGGTGCCAGAGCCATGGCCTTAAACTGAACGCCAAAAAATGTAAAGTCATACCCTTTGGGAAAAACAAAGTACCCACAAATTACCACATAGGTGGTAATCCAGTATGGAAGAAGTAATCAGGGACATAGGGACCCAAGTTGACAGTAACCTCTCATTTGACACTCATATTGCTAAGGTGGTTAGGAAGACCTTCTTTATTACCCACCTTATCATGAAAGGATTCACATCTAGATCAAGAGAGGTCATTGTGCCCCTATACTCTTCCCTTATCAGGCCCATAACTGAGAACAATGCCCCATTTGGGATGTACCTTACCCGACACCTGCAGCAGTTAGAAAGACCTCAAAAGTACCTCACCAAGACGATCAAGGGTCTCAAACATATGTCATATGCTGCCCGGCTGAAGAAACTCCAGCTCTATTCAGTCGCATACCGCCTACTCAGAGGCAATCTATGCCTGACGTACAAGACCATGTCCAATCCAGAATTAATGGACATGCTACACCTCAAAAAATCCAAATTCACCAGAGCCACGAGAGCGAGAGATTTGAACCTCAACATAGAAATAAATAGGATGTACTGGAGGGACATATTCATAACCCAGAGGCTCCCTACACTCTGGAACAGAATCCCAGTCCATGTTAGGCAGAGCCCCTCACTGACTCTCTTCAAGAGAAATCTTGATGAGTGGATGGGAGATCGTAGGTTTACCCCGGGGGTTATCTCTGTGTCACTACTAGACAGAGGCACAGTAAACTAAACCCTAAATGGGCATAGTATTCTCAGTCCAAGGGGTGGCAAAAGCCACACACACTCTGGCTAGGCTTATAAATGCCCTAGGACATATAGCCTAGTATGAACCTATGAACCTATATGTTCCATAACCCACTACATGACATAAATATCTGAACTGGAGTACAGCAGTAAGCCCAGAAGTCAGGTGAAATTTTAAAACAGTGTTGAAGTCCCTAATAAAACACAAGGACCCCATAGAGTGTACGTACACACGAATCATGGATACCAGGCATACATATAAGATGTAATGAATAATAAATCAATGCCAAAAAGGAAATATAATGCATAGTCAAATGTAAGCAATGCTAAGCATTGCACAGGCTAGCTTAGGAGGTGTAAGCAATGTGTAGGCCAGCTAACTCAATGTGCCCAGTGTTATATCCCTTTAAACAATGCCAATCTTAGGTAAGCAGGTTTGCCCATAACTTAGCCTTTTCAAAACTGGCCAATCATGAATATGTGCAGGAAATCAGCCCTACTTAAAACCAAGAGGTGGGAATACATCTCATAACTGGTTGTAGCTTCACTTGCAGGCACTATGTCAGGAAGGGGAGAGGGTGTGTGCTTTTAGGCTCAGTTGGTGCATCCAGGATTCCAGAGTCATGGCAGGACTCCTTGTCAAAGTCCATGACAAGAGACTGCTGCAGGGCCAGTACCAGGGTTCCCAATATAAGGCAGAAGCCTGGGACCATCTCACCCGTGACCTCACCAGTGCCATTGGCATACCCCGAACTGGTGAGCAGATCAGGCATCACTATGCCGACCTGAAGCAGCATAAGGTGGACATCTTGGACCAGTGGATCCAAAAGGCTAGAATGGCAGGGGCTCTACTAGCTATGTGTAAGTATCATCCCACTATGTGTGTATTAATTGCCAGCTCATGTATAACATGGATAGGTATGGCCAAATATTCCTCTTATGTCCTCCACATCTACAAGTGAGCAGGCCGCGAAACATCAGGACCATGGAAGTCACCTGGAGAGGTTGTGACGCAAGGCAGGTCAGTAATACTCTCACATTTACTGTCATAGGAAATAAATCTAGAAGAATTAGCAAATGAATTGCCTGTATAAAACCAGTATTGTTTAAGGCAAGCACTGCATACACCGGAGAATATGGCAAGAAGAGTCTCATATAGTTTGTATGTAAATAAAAGCATAATAGCCTGACAATAAAGGTGTAACTGCTGGACTGCATGTGTATACTCTGGTATCATATGGTAATGTAGATTTGCAATCATGTAATAGCACTGGTGTATTAAGCATTACCCATACCATGCACCATAAATAGAATGTGTAGGAATGCTTGTATATGACTGGTGTAATCCGCAGAGGCCATTTAGTACAAGTGAGAGACACATAGACAGAAAACAGGGAAAATGCAGACAACAAAACCCGAAGAGCACATGCACCTGAGATGTGAACTGTTATTTTTTAGCACACACAGCCATAGTTCAAATCCTGTCAGTGGTAGAAGTCTGCAAACAGAATCATACCCCACAACTGTACAGATATCTCCAGAATGTCCAGTAAAGTGGCCCATATCTGTTGCCTGTCAACCTGTCCCCATGGGAAATCAGTGGGATGATCCCAGATGTATAGGCAGCAAACAGGAAATACAACTGATTGATACACATCTATGAGAACAAAGCTGGCACACTAGCATCTCCACAAAACCTTATGAGACTAAGAAGCCACGTATGTCCCATTTACACCCCCATCTTGTCAAGCAGTGGCCAGAGTGTGTACAGTAACAGAGTGAGATGTATGTGCATAATAGTATTGTGGAATCTGGTACTGTGTGTAGCAACAATCAGGTAGTGCTTACAAACATTTCTCCTACAGGTCTGTCAGATAACAACATTGTGCCCAGAAATACAAAAATGATACCCTGTCCTGGTACTGTTCACATTGGTATTGTATGGCATTGTGAGTGATGCAGTTGTTCTGAATAATGAGGTATTACTCATCACTGTCACCCACACTGTCCTACAAAATATAACTGTCTAGGAAATATGTATAAAAGTGTTTTAATACAAGGTCAGAATGCAAAAGCACAGGAGAATTATAAGACAGAAAGCAGATAGGAGATATACAGCAATATGTATATAGCACACACAACTCTGATGGGCAGTGTTTAAGTTGTAGCAGACAAAGCCGTGGTCTGAATCCTGGGAGTGGAAGCAGGCTGCATATAGAATCATACCCCACAACTGTACAGATGAGACCAGAATGTCCATTATATGGGCCCATATCTGCTGCATGATCCCAAATGTTTAGCCAGCAAACAGGGAATACAAGTGATTGTCCAACATATATGTGAAAAGACCTATCACTGTAAGAGCTCCCGAAACTGATAGGAGAGTAATAAGCCAAGTATGTCCTATCTACACCTCCATGTTGTCAAGCTGTGACCAGAGTGTGTACAGTAACAGAGTGAGATGTATGTGCACAATACTAATGTGTAATCTGGAACTTTGTGTGGCAGCATTCAGGTAGTGCTAACAAACATCACTCCCACAGGTACTTCGGATATGAACACTGTGCTGAGAATTAAAAAACATTATACTCTGTACTGGTACTGTTTACTTTGGTATTGTAGGGAATTGTGAGTGTTGCAGGTTCTCTGAATAATAAAGTATCATTGATCACTGTCACCCATACTATGCTACATAATATAACTGTGTAGGAAAGCATGTATATGTGTGTGTCAAGTCACAAAAGGTCGAAGAGGGCAATATTCTAGGTATGTCCCGGTACATTTGCATGTGGTCAACACATGGCCAGAGTCTGTGCAGAAAGAGGTGGATAGCTATGTGCATAACATCAACCCAGAATCTGAAAGTATGTGTAGAAATAGTTAGTGTTAACATACATTCCCTCCACAGATATACCAGGTAAGAAGTGTACACTGCAGGTAAAACCAGTTCATGTATAACGATGATGACAGCCATATCACTGTCTAAACTAAGGCTATAGGGTAGTGTAGTAAGACATGTAAGGTACAGATAACAGCACTGACTAAGAAAGTAACATGGATGACAGGAATATACTAGTTGGCAATTGACATCTATCTCTCCACCCTACCATATCTCCAACAATAAACAACATACACACCTCAACCGGTATGTAATGACTCCAATGTTCTGATAATGCCCTATTGTTTGATAAATATTTTAATTGTTCACATGCATGTGCTATATTGTATTATTCCAACATTGGTGGCATGATGCCATCAATGTACCTGCATGCTGTTCTTAATAACACTGTGGTCCCATATATGCATGTGTTCTGTTTGCTATGCAGCTGTTCTGTATCTGGTGTCTGGGTTAATGTGAATATCTATGCATGCTTTTATACCTAACCCTGGAATGTGTTGACTATTACTAACCCACATATGATGATAAACTCTAAACACTATAGCATGTTTGGGAAGGCTGGTACCAGCAGACCCACCTGTCCCTCCTCAGAGGGCCATGGCACTGGGCACCAGCATGTCTGGGGCCCAACCCAGGACCTCCTTGTCCATTGGTCCTGCACCACCTTTGGGTGGAACCACCTCAGGGGATGGGGCTCATCCCCCTAGGAGTGGGCATGGACAGGAACCTGTCACCCATCACCAGGTCTGGGTCATGGTGTGTAGCGAGCTCAAGCAGCAGCTTGGCAATGTGCTATGCCAGCTCGAGGGCCATGTGTCATGACTAGAGGGTCAGGCTTGCTCTGTGACTCAAACACCAGCAGAGCCACCTTTGGGGCTGTGAAGTTGCAGTGGTGACTTCCCATGGGTGGGGACCTCAGTCATACTGTCTCCACTAGGGGGCTCATGGGCTTCCGATTTCCCAACACCCCTCCCCATCAAGATGTTTACCCCCCGTGTCACATACCACCCCTGTATGTGTTTTGTTTGTCTTGTCTGTTAATGTACCCAACCTACCTCCCCAAATATACCTACTATCCCTCCCCAACATCCCACTCTCACCTGAAAAACAAAAGAAAAAAGGGCAATCTGTTCCCCACAAAAAAATCTCATGCCATACATAGCTGTCCATTTCACACACGTGTCCACTGGACACATGTAATCAGGTCTAATTGGCATCACAACTTATTGTTATCCTCACCCCTCTCCCAGGGGTTTGAGTGTCCAAATCTACCTCCAAATTCAGTGTATATGCACAGCTGTTGCTCTAGAAGAAATGGGCAGCTATGGACCTTCCCCACACCCTTCCTGCACATCCCTAGCAATTTTGCCTACTGTCTTACCCTCTTTGTGCCCCTTTTTCACCACTTTCCTATCAACCCTTTTTCTTTTCTTTTAAAGAAATTAGCACAGGGGTAAGCGGGAGTAAGCACATTTAAGCCGCAGTAAGTGGGTTTAAGCCTGTTTGTGTGGGGGTAAGCAATGCCTACACAGGTTAAGCAATTTAGAAGCTGAGTATAAGAAACAGTAACCGGAAGTTAGCAGTGCTTACCTCAATGCTAACCCTTGCAAACCCACTTACAACTGCTCAAAAGTGCCTTAATCACTCTGTATCCAACTGCCCTTGTTCTGCACAGTAACAAAATAAACAGCCTTAACAATGCTCAAACCCAGGACCATGCACACCATAGTCAAAGTGATTTACCACTAAGCCATGTCAGACATACATAACCTTGATGTTTATACAAATGTATCATCAAGCCCAGTCATTCAGCTGTACAGGGAATGTATTCCAACATGTAGATGTATGTGTGTGTGCGCATAGATATTAATATCTAAACAGATAAAACATATCTATATATATATATATATATATATATATATATATATATATATATATATATATATATATATATATATATATATATATATATATATATATATATATATATATATATATATATATATATATATATATATATATATATATATATATATATATATATATATATATATATATATATATATATATATATATATACATACAAATCCATACATCTATAGATATATATGCCTACATCTATATGTTTATATATATACAGCAAGTTATATATGTAAGTATATATATATATATATATATATATATATATATATATATATATATATATATAGGTATATACGGACATACATCTGTAGATAACAATGGGAACATAACAAAAACATACATGTCCACATGCACCGTTAATGGGGTTGAAAGTCCCCAATCAACATACGTGTTGTGCGAAAACGTATGCCCCCCCCCCACAGCCAAACATGTCTGCCTTGCAATACACTACCAAATGTTGCAGATCCCATAACCAGGCCCTGACACAACATGGGCACAAGATATTTACAGTACTCCATCCCCCTGTATGATGCCAGGCTGGTATAAGTAACATATCATACAGTACAGTCTGGCTCCCATAGGGAATGTACAATGTGGAAGCTATCAACATCCCTAGGATACATATACACAGACATATATATGCAAATACAGACATACATATATATGTATATATATATATATATATATATATATATATATATATATATATATATATATATATATAGATATATATGTAACTACACATACACACACACAGATATGTATAGTAAGATACATATGTAGAAGGTGCACACAATATGGAACAGCCACTATGCCTACAGTTACCACCTTAACAACTGGACACTGTATGAGCCACCCATACAAATGACAATTGTTGCCTGCAACATTTACCCACTGAGAGGTCAAAGGATATAACACCACACACAGGTTTGCATACATGGGGAAGCTTTATTTGTGTACTATTAAAGTTATATATGCCATGTCACATAGCTGTTTAGATACTGACATCCACACAAACAGAGTAATGCAACTGTGAAACAGTTATACTAATACAGTAGTCCGGAAAGTTTTCCAGATGTTGCTGTCCAGGCCGAGGCCTTCAAGTAGTAAAATAGTAAAAACAGACTGGGCCACAGGATACCAAACAATCAACAGTAAGTAATGCAGATATATAGTTCAGCAGCCTCTATCTACATTCTGTACACAGTCCCTAGGGGGTAAAGAACTCAGTTGACACAATGTTACATAGCAAGGCATAACTGGCACCATCACAAGCACACTGACAGACAGAACAGTCTGTTTGGCAAGAGGCATTAGCCCTGCATTTACCCAAGGTGGATTGTATGGTAATGTACATCCAGATACCTTAAGGCAGTGTAGATATGGTGTGTGTGGGTGTTCATATCTGCTTTTATCATGTGCGCTATTGGCTACTGACAGACATCTTAAGAACATCATAGGACAGTACCACTGCTAGCACGTAATGCTCCTGTGGACTACAGCAGAGATATTGGCCAATATATGTGGACAGTCTGACTCACTCCAGATAGTCCAGAGGTATACACAGAACCCCTTAGTGTAAGACATGTGGACCTAGCCTGACAATGTGGATGTTAACAGCTTCATAGATGGGTATAAAATGTAACTACTAGTACACATTTGCCCCCACAGGTTATGCATTCACACACCCCTGTGTGTCCTGATATATGATAACCGCTGGTACGGAGGTGCCATGACCACATACTAGCCACTAGATATTGACATACATCTGTACAGCATCCACCTGCTCTGTCTGACATACATGACTGCTATGGTGGCCCAGCAGTAGTACATCTGGCAAGTATCTAGATATGACATCTCACTGGGTAAGGGCACTAAGCTGCTAGGCATATAACAATGCACTGTGCAGGCTACAGGCAGACTGGCTCAACACTGGCCTACACTTCCTATGGGGGAATGCAGGTGTACCAGCATGTATAGCAGGCTCTACAGGCATGTCACAGCACAGAGTATGATACACCTGTGTGAAAGTGCATAACCGGAACCAATGTGAACACAGCCACAGCGACATATGGTAAGCTAGTGTAATATTGCAGTATATGGAATATCTGTGCAACACCATCCTCATATGTGCCACTCACACACTAACCCTACATATACTGGTTCACTCCACAGTGTTGTCTGAAGCCTGTGTGTGGTATGGGACATGTGTGTGTATGGCCCTACAAACGTGTAAGCCGATAGGGTAACATACAGTGGAGCAGCATGTAACATCAAATAGAACAGGACTATGAACAATGACATCTACCACAGTTTGTACACAGGCCAAAGTACATATGAACAATACACACAGTGTTGACAATCACCTTCAGTACACAGACCTCAATACTGTACACACAACCACAGACTGTCCAGGTTACGTCATAAATTGTAACCCCTACTTCACATAATGTGTAGCAGTCTGATATCTCACTGGCTTGTTATCAGATATAATGACACTAATTATGGTGTACAAAACATATGTACCTCTTACTGCAAGACATATATACAAAGGTTGACAGGTGTGGATGAAGGCACATACATAGGGCCACTATTGATATATTGCTGTGATACCCTCATAAATTTACTGTTGTAACTCATATGTCCTATGAGGGATATGAAGTCAGTAACTCTCACAGCTGTCACCATCTACAGACTGCAATCCTCACACTACTTTCTGCAGTTCTCAGAGAGGTCCTCTGTGGGTAACACATGAAATAAAAGGCACCACACACTGCCCAGTCTGCAGAAGACCATAGAGATGGGGGTTTCCTCATAAACATAGCACTGACATGGCAGCTTTTATAACATGTAAGACAGCCATATCCACATACACTCTGTTAAGCCAACATTACTCCAAATGCAGTATAACAACACTTACAGTCTGTAGTCAGATCAAGCACATCACCCTCCTGTGTGTTGCCCTGTTTCCACAGTGTATGTTGTTAGAGGTAGATCCCCAATCCATATGAGATGCTGTTTGACAAACAACAGTTCAATTTCCTGCTCACAATGAATTTAAAGGCCCAACACCAATATGATATTCCTAGATATTGAGTGTGTTTCCATGCAATTAGTTATGGGAATGTTACCACAGCTGTTCCATATGCAATCAGCTAGAGGAAGGCTGCAATTCATGCAGAGGCCATCATCTGATCATGAGAAACACTTAAAATTCACATTCTGCTGCCTAAGCACAGCAGGTGTAAGTATCCACATCCACCAGAGATGGAGTGAGATAGGCAGGCAGAGGCAAATAATAGTCAGTGAAGGATGGGAGAGTAAAACATAAGCATGTTTGTGTCACACATATACCAGTACAGGGTTTCAAACCCTGCTGACTATGTAGTGCTATCACATGTCTATGCAGTTATTGGATGCACCACATAAGTTACATGTTGAGGAGATCTCAAAATGTATATGCGATGGTGAGTGACATTTGCAACAAGGATATGGTATCTATATGGTAGGTGTAGTACACATGCCTGTCCACATGAACAGGTGCCAGCGTCAGCACAGCCACACTCTCAAAGGGACACACACACATTGACACACTTGGCAGGGCCACCAATACAACAAATCATCACTAATGAGATTACCACAACACATTACAGTGCAGGTATCACATGCACCACAGGGTTCATATGGAGGTTATATGGGCAAAGGGTATGTGGAACTGTCTGATGTCAGCATGCTTCAGTATGCCAATCGGGGTTGTAGTGAATGTGAATGTGGTCAGACACATCATACAACACAGACATAGACACAGGGTGCCAGTACTGACATGCATGGGTGCATTGCTGCATGGGTGTGTCGGGTCGACTCTGCCAGATGGCTATACATGGCTAGGTGATGGGTATACCTTGGCATCAGGCCACATGACAATGGTCTTCATTGTGGCTGAGGGGTGTAGTGTCTGGCTCTGACCACACAGGTGGGTATTGTATTCACCATCCAGTCAACTGGGTGACTATTGCGTGTGGCCAATGCTGTGCATTGCTTGCCATGTATGTGTTCCTTAGTCCATGACATGGATGGTGTCTGGGATGTGCACACCTCCCACATGCATGTACAGTGATATGTGAAACTGTACCTGGGGTGTCTGGCCCATGTTGTGTACACAGATTGTCATAATCAGATGTGCCAGTCCTGGCCTCATGTGGCAGGAACTGTTAATGGATGGCAGATTGACCCAGCACCTACATTGATAGCATGATACCAGTATTCCCTGGTATCAGTGGTGTCTGTCCATACAGGGTGTGTTTTCATGCATCGCATGTCCTTTGTGGATCACATTTGAAGGCACCACAGGTGTTGCAGGAGCCCAGTGGGGAACATGGGGAAGGTGCAGTGTCAGCATGTACATGCCTATTGGACTGATGGTTGGGGTGCCATGCCCACTGTAGCCCACTGCAGTCACACCATGGTTATTATCAGTGGGCAATATGCAGGGTACTACCAACATAGCGAATGTTGCCTAGGCAAGTTTGTGTATATGAGACATGGGTTGAGAGTGTTATCTGGGTAATACTAGGGTTGTTCACTTTGTTTGCCTGGCCGTGATGTCCAATGTAGGGGTATGGATATGCACCCTAGCCTCTCGGCTATTTCACGTCTGTTATCCCTGTATGATGGACATTGTGATATATACCAGGGCCACCATATAAGAAATTTGCAAAACCCGCTCCCCTTTGACTCCAGTTGTTACACACTCACTACCACCTCCACACAGGATATGAATTACAAACACATACACATGCACAGACACACACACACACACACACACACACACACACACACACACACACACACACACACACACACACACACACACACACACCTGTCATGTCTGGGATTAGAACTCCTACCTACACTGCAGCACTACACAGTTATAGGATGTGCTACTGAGATTACTGGAGTACTCCTTCCCCACAGGTGTATTTCACAGTGAATGACATCAGCAGGATTGCCAAAGTAGGGCAGTAAGTGTAGTGAGTGTGACAAGTCTAAAATGCATTGCTCCTTACACAGACATATAAACACATACAAAACATCCACAACTGCCATCTGTGAGAATAGAACCCCTACCAGAGTTCTATATCACACTACAGCATAAAGCAGTTATAGGATGCACCATGGGGATAACTGGAGTACTCCTTCTCCAAAGGTGTATTTCGCAGTGAATGACATCAGCAGGATTGCCAAAGTAGGGGATTTGAAGTGTAGTGAGTGTGACTAGCCTAAAATGCATTGCTCCCTATCCAGACATAGAAACACAGACAAAACATCCACAACTGCTATGTGTGGGGATAGAACCCCTACCAGAGATCTATATCACACTACAGCATAGGACACGCCACAGGGATAACTGGAATACTCCTTCCCCAAAGGTGTATTTTACAGTGAATGACATCAGCAGGATTGCCAAAGTAGGGCATTTGAATTGTAGGGACTGTGACTAGCCTAAAAAGCTTTGCTCTCTACACAGACAGAGACAGACAGACACACACACACACACGCACACACACACACACACACACACACACACACACACACACACACACACACACACACACACACACACACACACACACACAGTTGCCAAGTCTGGGATTAGAACTCCTACCTATTTTATCACACTACAGCGGTATGCATCTATAGGACATGCCACAGAGATTACTGGGCTGCAATCTTCCCAAAGGTGTATTTCAAGGTGGATGACATTATCAGCCTTGCCAAAGTAGCGCATTTGAATTGTACAGACTGCGACTAGCCTAAAAAGCATTGCTCTCTACACAGACACACACACACACACACACACACACACACACACACACACACACACACAGTTGCCATGTCTGGGATTAGAACTCCTACCTAACTATTTTATCACACTACAGCAGTACACAGTTATAGGATGCACCGTGGAGATGAGCTACAGCATTCCCAAAGCTGTCTTTCACAGTGGATGACCTCAGCAGGCTTGTCATAGTAGGGCTATGGGGAGGCCTGTGTGTGTGTGTGTGTGTGTGTGTGTGTGTGTGTGTGTGTGTGTGTGTGTGTGTGTGTGTGTGTGTGCATGGGCCATAACCCATTCATCTAGGGGTTGACACAGCACATGCAGGCACACGCAGGGCCATATTCCACAGGTACATGTATACAGCTGCTAGATGACTACTTCCTTGTACAGTCATGTTGCACAGCTAGCACTTGCACCACATAGCTGGTACTGCTGACAGACACCGTTGCCTAGTATCTACAGTGAGTGACATCTGAACCTCATGTGGTTGTAGCTATTTGGCTGGGTGCTAGGTGGGACAGGCCTAGATGGCTCCTTGTCACAGTCACTCTCTTCCACACATCTATGTACATCTCTTTTTGGCTTATTATAGTGTGCTGTCCTTGGATATATGTCTGTATTCCTATCCACTGTGTGTGCAAAGCATGAGTGGTGCATACTGAAGAGTGTCTGCACTAACATCTGCAACTGCAACTGCCAGATATGTCTGTTCCACTGTTGTTTGCAGACATGGGCTTCGTGTGTCTGGCTTCATGTGTCTAAGTGAGTGAGCGTGCCCAGTATGACCTTTCAGTATGTAGTTGTCTGACATTGCCTTCATTTCTCTACGTGTGTAAGCATGCCCAGTATGCCCTTCTGTATTGCATGTGTGGATCGCTTCCAGGTAGTTTGTACTCTAGTGCAGACCTTTGTGTTGTACACCTACAGGTAGCAAACTGTTTCTGCAGGGTATCCATCAATCATTTGGCAATATGGGGACAAAGTGTGCAGGGGATAGTGTGTACTGTAGGTGATTGCATCTGTGATGCTTCAGCTGCATGGTACTGCTCTTAGCAGAGATATTCAGACATGTACTGTTATACACTGTGATGTTTTCTGTCCTCATGTACTGTCACATGGACGTTCCAGCTCACAGTGATGTCTTAGGGGACAAGGGTGACTGCAGCTGTGTGGGGTATTGTGGGCAGACACCTACATATTCATGGTAGGTTATGTCATCCTGGTGGGGGTACTGCAGACACTTGCTGCTGGGTCTGTATATCCGGTTCAGCAACTTGGTACAGTGCTGGCAGGGGATCCCATACATGTGCATCCATCATCATGACAGTATAGCCTTATATTGCTATGGCAATACCTCACAGCTGTACAGATTTGCACAGGTTACACAGAGGCAGGGGCCATGAGTCAGGACATTATTGTAGTGTATGGGCAGGTATAAAGGTACCCATTTATGGGTTTACAGCCAGGGATAGTGTGTGCACACAGTTTTGTGTCGGACCTTGCACATTCCATGCTGCCCACATTCCCACCCCCCCTCAGTTATTCTCTCATCTTCCTTACATTATACATGCATTCTTTGATACTTTCCCAATGGTTATCACCCCATCATGGCTGTGTGTCGGTGTTGGTTGACAGTTCATGCAGTGGGACATGGTGGACATGTTACTGTGGTTTGTCCACATGGCCTTGCATATGGTGTATTTGGAGTGTGTTGTGCTGTTAATTGGGTGTCCATGACATAACATGCATTGGCAGTATGTGTGAGACACAGGCCCTTGTCAGAGGCCTGTGGGCCATTAACTGCTGATGCAGGACAGATGTGGCAGCTGGTTGCATTTTGTCTGTCCTACAGTCTCAGACCTAGGGTGACAGGGTAGGTGTGATAGGTGTTCATGCCACTACTTTCTATCAGCCTTGATCAGTGGTGTGGATGCTGGCAGGGTGCTACCTACAGCTGGTGACAAACCTGCATAGGACACCTGCACTGCATGCTGCATTCTTTTGCTATTGCCATATACAGCAGGGGTCATATTGTATTCATTCCCTACAGCAGGGGTACAACCAGAGAGGTACCTGTGGATGGTGTTTGTGTGAGCTGGGTGCATGTGTGCTATGGACACTACTTGCATCTGACACACAGGTATGCATTGGGCATTCCAGTTATGCTTGCATGTGCAGGTACATCAGCTGTTTCCCAATACATCAGTCCTACCTCCTTTGTGATCTGCTAGTGTTTGGGCAGACAACGTTGGTATCCCCTACTACAGGACCAGATAATGTGACGCATACCTGTTTGTACTATTCCAAGAGTGTGTCAATTTCACAGTGACACAATATATACTGTATGTCTGGGGTACTTTCCCCTGTGTACTGCTTGTATATCTAGCCCAACAGCAATGCCATGTCAGTCTTTCAGATGGTGACACATATTACCACCATACATTTGCAATGGCTTACTGCTAGCTTGTGTTATACTGGTGCGTATTGTGTTTGGTACTGCAGTTGTGAGGACTTGTCCCTATCATCAGCGGTAGTGGGCAATGTCCACCAGATCTTACTTCAACATGCATACATACCAACCACTCTTACACAATACGAAACACACACCAACACACACACACACACACACACACACACACACACACACACACACACACACACACACACACCTGCATATTGTGCAGATGCTACAACCTATCCTGCTACATTGACCACCTCTGTGCATTTGTGCTCCACTGGTATTATACTTACACATACATGTTCCTACATTTCTACATGGGGTTGTGATGGGGGACACCTGACTGTTACAGCGTGTGTACATTGGATTGGGGGGGGCATACCAGACCATTACTATACACATATGTAGGGTTGGGGGTGCACACCTGACTGTTTCTACTTTCCTAGACAGGATTGAGGGGGCCACACCCGACTATTTCTACATTTCTACACAGGATTGGTGGGCACACCTGACTGTTTCTACATTTCTACACAGGATTGGCAGGGCACACCTGACTGTTTCTGCATTTCTACACAGGATTGGGGGAGCACACCTGACTGTTACTACAGTTCTACACAAGATTTGTGGGGCACACCTGACTGTTATTACATTTCTACGTAGGATGGGGGGGGCACCTGACACTTGTACACATTTGCTATGACTGTACTGGTATGTCAGGTACTCCATTTCATTCTGTATTCTAACCTATCATGCTGACTAGAGGCATTTCAGTGTACTACACGTCTTAGCTTTGATTGACCTACATATTAGTTTCTGACTTCCTACCCTTCAGAACTAAGATCCCACTGCCTGACCTGCTGTAGTCTGTCTGTGTAGGCCAGGGGGAGAGGTTACCCATAGGCATCATTCAGAGGCCATATCACAGCCTTTGTTTGTGTTTGTCTACACCTGTTCTGCTGGCTGTGACTGTTGTTGGGCATGTGAACCCCCCTGACTGGCATGTGTGAATCACTTACCTTGTTGCTGTCCCAGTATTGAGGGAGGTGCTGCAGGACTGCATATGTCAGATGCACATAGTACACTCCCTACACATGGTTGAGCACAGGTAGTGCCATGTTTGGCATCCCTTTTACTGTATGTGAGAGTCAGAGAGAGAGGTGTTATTCCCTGGGTCCCTCCTGTGTCAGTGTATGTGCTATACGTAGCCTATTTGCCAAGGCCAGGGCATACTGGGCACTCCTCCTTGTGCCTACTGGGGCAGGCTCAGGTTGTTGCTCCTCCTAGTCACTCTGTGCCTGTGCAGACCTTGGCAATGGTGGAGGGCTGTCTGGCCCTGCCCCATGCTGTTCCTGCTGCAGCTGTTTCCACAGGATCATATTGTGTAGCATGGCACATACGATGACAATTTCTGTACATGTAGTTGGTTAGTACTGCAAGGCTCCACCAGATGTGTCCAGGCACCAGAACCATGACTTGAGCATCCCAAATGCACACTCTATTATAATTTGTGTCTGTGCGTGTGCCTCATTATGGAGTTGTTGTTCAGGTGTGTGTGCATTTCTGATGGGTGTCATCAGCCACGGCTGCAGTGCATATTCAGCATCACTCACTTGGTGACCATGAGGTATTTCCCCAATGGCAAATCTCTGGTACAGCTGCGTCAGATGCCAGATGTGGGAATCATGATATCTTCCAGGACAGCCAGCACACACATTCATTATTATGCCCTGGCCCCACATGACCTGGCAGTTGATGGAGGGGAATACCTTGTGGTTGATGTAGACCCTACCCCACTCACCAGGTGGCACTTTGATGCATATGTGCGTGCAGTCTATAGCACCCACTACCTCAGGGTATTCTTCTATTTGGTGGAACAGCTGCATGTTGCTGGCCAACACCTCATGGGTGTTGGGGGAATATACGTGCTCACGGGCATGTGCTGACATGGCATCCAGGAACTGGTGGAGTACCCTGGATGCTGATGCCTGTAAGATCCCCATCATATCCCCAACTGGCCTTTGGAATGTACCTGTAGCTAGTATTCTTTAGCCTGCACATACCTTGGTATCCACTGGGATGGGTTCCCCTCTGGTAGTTCTGTGTGTTAGGCGTGGCTGGCACAGCTCAATGATTTGCTGTAGGAGGTCACTGTCCACCCTATAGTGCTCCACTATCACCAGCACATGTAGCCCCTGGAAGGTTACCCTGGGTCTGTACACTCTTCTCCATCTCGTCACTGTAGTTTGGTTGACAGCATTCACATTCTCACTACCCTCAGCCTCTTCCACAAGTTCTTGTATGATAGCTATTGCAGCCTCTATCATTTTGTTGTTTTGTCTGTTAAAACTTCCCCACTTGTATACACCGGTGGTGTAGAGTATGGGAAAAAACAGACTGGAAGGTGTTTGCATAGTTTATAGTAGTGTTCTGTTCTGGTCTGATCTGCTGCCTGTGCAATTGACTGATTCTGATTCATTTCACCTGCCAGCTATTCTAGTTCTCCTTGATTAACTTCCTACTACTATTTTTCCTTCCCATTACCTTCCTGTTTAAGCCCATGGGTACACCACACAAACACAGTGCTCAAATGTACACAGAGCTGCTATTTCCTGGTTTACTTTTTTTTTTTCAAACCTGGTGCGTGGCACGCACACCTGCATAGGCAATATAAAGAGTGCTAGGCAGACTCAGACACACCCCCTTGCCTAGCTGTGCTTAGCTTGGAGCAAACCTGAGCCACAGGGCTCCAATCCACTTACAGTATGCCTGACACACCCCCTATGATGTCAGCTAACTCCTAGGCTTCCACCAAGCTATTCCTGCTCTTACACTGTTGGGAGCTGACTACCATGCTGCGGAAATCTGGCATTCACTATCATTCCCCTCATTTGCATAGGATTGCCTGCTAATGCATAGTTACATGTCTCAAACTGAGCCTCCCCCCTTAGCAACCACTACTCACTGGCCATGTTGACTTCTGCCTGCAATCGAATTTAAAGGCAGAATAGTGATTTTAGTCAGAATGCTTATTTTAGGTTTCTTTTCTTATTGTATCCCAATCCCGTTTGCCCTCCACTGCCCTATGATTAAACAGCTGAGATCGGCTAAAAAAAAATAAAAGTTTATGTTTTTATTTTTTAAGCTGTTTCCAATGCCAATGGCCTTATACTTGGCCATTGGCATGCTTCCTAAATGATCTGCACTGTTTATTTGTAGCTGTAATGGCTCCATTTTAGAATTTGCAGAAATGTACTTGGTTACTAACTGAGTACATTTCTACAGATTACACTAGTCCTGCACGGCCAGTTTCCAGCTTCCTGGATCACAAATTCACCTTATTTGCATGGATTTCTCCTGCAAATGGCGTGATTTGCATACAGGGGCTAAGTCCATGCAGGACTAGTGCAGAAGTGCCTGTGCACGCCCCTGCAGGCTATTCCTGGATCACACACAAACATATTGCCTGCTAAAGGTCTTGAACTAATCCTGCATGCTGTGCAAGGCTTGCAGAATCCGGGGGTAATACTGGTTGATTTAGTGTAATTATTTGAAGAAATATTGAAATACTGTTAAAAATCATAACAGTTAGTAGTGTTTCATAATTATAAGTACAATCAAATGTACATAATTTAAAGTTGAAAGCAGTGTGCTCTTCTGAATGATATTAATGGTTTAAAAATTCAAATGCTAGTTGGGTGGTGGAATTATAAGGTGTTTGGGATGGCTGTACATGTGTATGTGCATATGTTTATAGATATATATATATATATATATATATATATAGATAGATATGAAACTGTGTGTATGTGTATGTGTGTGTGTATATATATATATATATATATATATATATATATATATATATATATATATATATATGGGATCCATTTACTACATCGAATTTACGTTTCAACGAAACGTAAATTCACAAGTGCACTTTCGTGTGAAGATAAAAATAAAATAAAAAAAAAAGAAGTAATAAAAACATGCAGTTTGCATATAATCTTAGTTGTACAACAACGTTTAGTGTTGATGTACAACTAAGCAAACTAGTGCTACAGTGGGGATAAGGGAATATTCCCTTTTCCCCACTGTAGTGCAATCATAAAGTGAGAATATTAAAATAGGAGGGTGTGGGGGGGTGCAGGGTTTTTTTTGTGTGTTTTTTGTTTGGCTTAGCCAATCTGGTGACTATACTTCAGCGAAAGTGCGAATCTACTTTTCTTTTTTGAACAAGTATAATTTTTGATGAAGAAAAGTAGATCCATATATATATATATATATATATATATATATATATATATATATATATATATATATATATATATATATATATATACAGACACACATACATATATATGTGTATATATATTTTAAAGATGAAAGAAGCCAAATTAGTGAGTCTTGTTGTTGTATCTTTTGGCTTTTCCCGGTTAGGGGTCGCCACAGCAGAACTCCAGTCCGCTAATGATTGGCAGTCGATTTTTACATACTGACTTGCCAGGCCTGACGCACAACCTTCAACAAAGGTGTGCTCATTCACACATGTCTCTACACAGAAGACGCTTTAGCTGAGAATTGAACAGGACAACGTCTTACTGTGAGGCGACAATGCTACCACAGCACCACCACCGCAGCTATTGAGTCTAGAGTATTTAAATGATTTAATGCATCAATCACTGTTTAAATATAATAGTTTGTATTATAAGTACTATACTGAGCTATGGTTATATGAAAGATTTTGTGTAAGTAGTCAATCATATATTAATAATAGGAAGCTGTATAAACTAACATATTTTTACTAATAAAAAAAATTTGAAGGTAGAAGTAGAAAAATGGATGGGGGCAAATTGGAAATGATAGAGGGTGGTTTGAATGATTTTATCATCAAAAAAGGAATGATGCATTCCATGGTGGGGATTGTAAATAATTGTGTTATACTTTTATTGAATGCTTATTTATTTATGTCCATAACAACAATTCTTATGTATAAATCCAGTAAATTATATCAAAATCTTTACTTTAAATTGCTAGACTTACACTACTTTTATAATGACTATATATAAGTGCATTTAACTGAATATAAATGGTTTAAACAATTCTATTAAGAGAGGAATCCTATTTAAATATATTAAAATGAATAAAGCAAGTAGGGTATTTCTACAAGAACCACCTTTATTGAGAAAAGATATAGAACAATTGATATGTAAAGACTACTCAATACTTGTTGAGTCTAATTATACTGCTAAGAGGAGAGATGCTATAATACTATGAAAAAGAATCACTTACCATGCCCAGAGAAATTGATTTTTTTCTGATAAAAATGGCATGATGGGGTTAGTCGTCCTTGCAATAGATAACTAAATTTACACTTTTGCTAACATATATATATATATATATATATATATTTATATATATATATATATATATATATATATATAGATATATATATATATATATATATATATATATATATATATATATATTTATATATATATATATATATATATATATATATAGATATATATATATATAAAACCCCACAATGATGCTGGTGCACGTACGAACATTAACACGTGCACAAAAAAGTCCAACAATACAGCAACAAAACTATAATTCCAGCACAGCCAGTTATAAAAATCCAAAGGCAGATAGATCACCAAAATTACTTTATTGGATCGCAGATAGTGAGAAAAATATGACTCCAAACTGTTTTCATTCTTTAGGCATCATCAGAGGAAAAATCCAAAAATGTCCATAAATATATATATATATATATATATATATATATATATATATATATATATATATATATATATATATATATTGGATCCCTGGAATTAGTTTAATAAATATCTGGACATTCTAACATTACATGTGAAGGTGAAATCCTTTTAGTTAAAGATTTTAACTATATTCTTTCAGAGAAAGATTCCACTAAGGATAAGAAGTTTAGAACAACAGATACTGCTAAACAGTTAAATAATTATATAAGTGTGATGGATCTTAGAGTTATTTAAGAATTGAAAGTCATAAATTCCTTAAATTATACTCATTATTCATACAGGTTTGGCTCCCAAACAAACATAGACAAAGTATTTTTATCTAATGGGTTATTTTCTAAAGTTGAAGAAGTATTAATAACATTTCATCCTTTGTCTGACCATAATGCTATTACTTTTAAATTTAGTCTAAAATCTAGAGAATTAATATCTTGGCAAAGAATACCAACATATATTGCTAAAATTAAAGGATTTAATGATTAGTTTCTAAATGAATTGAACTTATTTATGAACACTAACAACACTGGAGAGGTTTCAGATGTTATTTTATGGAACACGTTAAACGCTTATATTTTTGGTAGAATAAAGATTGGTATTTATTTAAAAAAAACAATGGGACAATGAATTGAATACACTTCAAAAATTGATACACTTAAATTAAAAGTGAATCCTTCTGACAAAGATACTAATATGGAACTTAACACACTAAATCAAAAGTACATAGAAATTCTAAATCATAAAAGATCAATAAACATGGAGAAAAAAATTGTAATCTTAAACTGTAAATCCTAAGGAATTGCATAGATGAGCAATCATATCAAAAGTATTACATAATATAAACCATATAAAAGAAATTGAGTATCATATGGGCAATAAATCTAAAAAAGCAACAGATCTAAAGAGATTTTATAAGCACTTAGATGACACTATGAAAATTTTATAATATTAATAATAGCAATTCACCATCACATAATAATAATATAGCAGATAGTTTCTTAAGAATATAAAACAAAAAGTAACAAAAGAACAAAATGATAGATTAGATAAACCCATAAATATTAGGGAACTATAAGACCAGATAAAAATGTAAAAGTAATAGATGTTTTATTTCAGAAATGTATAAAATAATTCCAGATAATGTATTATGGATTTTGTTAAATATGTTTAATAAATTCACTGGTTCATTAAATATCCTGACTTCATGGAAATATTCAATAATTTATCTTATTTTGAAACCAGATAAAGATCGTAAATTATGCACCTCATATCATCCTATTCTTTACTAAACATAGACTATAAAATGTAATGGCTATATTGACAAAAAGATTAAAGACTACAGTAGCAAATCTAATTAATGATGATCAAACTGGTTTCATTTTGGGAAGAAAGGTTCAATATAATATCATTAGACTTATAACTTTAATAGATATTGGCAATAAAAATAAAAAAAGAACTATCAATCCTGAGTTTGGACAGCAACAAGGCTTTTGATTCAATCACCTGGTTATATTAACAAAAAGCACTTAAAGAATGCAATTTTTCTTCAAAATTTATTGAAATAATAATGACTGTATAATAATATAATTTATTTTGTTAAAATTAGTTCTATTATGTCCAATTCCTTTAAAATATTAAGAGGAACTAAGCAAGGATGTCCACTTTCCTGTTATTGTTTGCATTAGCAATAGAGCCACTCGCTGTATGCATCAGAGATAATAAAGAAATAAAAGGGTATTATATCAATGATATTTATAACTCAAAAGTTCAATTATAGACAGATGATAGTCTGTTAATTGCTATTAATATTGGTTTCTCACTCGAAAACAATATTTGTTTGTGTCTTTCGGCTTTTCCCGGTTAGGGGTCACCACAGCAGAACTCCGGTCTGCTAATGATTGGCAGTAGAGTTTTATGTCCTGGCTTGCCGGGCCTTACACACAATCTTCAATGAAGTTACGCCTGTTCACGCATGTCGCCACACAGAAGACAATATTAGTTTACTAAAATCTTTTCAGAAAATATCTGGTTTAAAATGTAATCCTAATAAAACTGAAACATTATTAATAAACAGAAAAAGTAACTTCTGTCTTACAAAATTATAAGGAATTTAACTAGGAAAACAAACAATTTACATATCTAGGCATTATTATAAGTAATACATGAAAAAAACAATATCATTAATTTATAATAATTTACTTAATAATATAATAAAGCTTATTGAAACTTGGAATAAAATATACTTCTCAATGTAAGACAAACTTATATTGATAAAAAACGGTAATTCTCCCTAAATCATTATACCCTGTTCAGGCTATGCTTATATCTCCATCCAAAAAAATGCTTAAAGGTCTAATTATTACATTATTAACATGTTTGTGGTACCAACAGAAACCAAGAATGTCATTATATTGGCATGTAAGGAGTTGGGAAGAAAGTGGTATTGGTTTCTGGAATATTGATCTTTACATTAAATCTGCTATTTTAAACATTGTGAGTCTTTGGTTAATCCATCATATAGTTCAAATTAAAAATCTTTACATGAAGCAATTCTGGATTCTAATTCTATACATGAACTAAATTATATTATTTCGGCAAATGTATACTAGATATATATATATATATATATATATATATATATATATATATATATCGAGAAAGAGAGAGAGAGAGAGACAGAGAGGGAGGGTTATAAAGGATCAATGTATGAATAAACATATATTAGACACTTTCAAAACATTTATAGATATTAATTATCTGACAAGCATTTACAATTCTTAACATTCTCTGTAGCTTATACTACTAGTAACTTAAAATCTTATGATATTCACATAATAACTAATCAAAGAAAATAACTTATTACTCTGGTTTCAGTTCTTGGATGGAGACAGAACAAATTTAGTACAGAAACTTCTAGACAATTATAGGTTCATAGGTTCATAGGTTAGTACTAGGCTATCAGCCCTAGGGCCTATACAAGCCTAGCCATAACAATTCCCTGAATATTTCTTCCCACATTATTTACTTTCCTATATAAATAAATTATAAATAATAGGACTTGGTTGGATATACAGACTTTTAGGAACTTTGTAAATAATAATTTACAAATGTCTCTAGTCATGAATATTAATTTTATTTAAAAAAATTAAAATCTTTCAGATTAATAAAAAATATAAAAATAAGTCATACTTGTCAATAATTTATAAAATATTAAGATCAGATTTTGTGGGCTTTGGTGTGTCTCATTGGAATTATTCTACAAAAATAAATAGTCTCAGAAACAAATAAAATATATATTTTAAATCTGCAAATAATTCTACATCTTCTATATATATATTGAAAAATTTTTACTTGGAAGTTTCTGCATAGAAGTTTTTAATACCACATAGAATAGCCAAATTTTGTAAAAAAAGAAAATATAAGATGTTGAGGATGTACTAGTCAATTAGTGATGGATTGAAAATATATGATTTTGGAATGTCAAGTGGTTGTTCCATTTTGGGAAGAATTTAAAAATTTTGCAAAAGCTTTATGGTCAGGCAGTTTTAATATTATGGACTCTTTATACTCTTATTTAATGTGCCAATTCTAGATTCTATTTCTACAACTCAGGTGCCTCTCTTATGGTCCATCTTGGCTGTTGCCAGAAAGATAATTGCAATGAATTGGAAAAGTAAGAACATTCTCTCTTTTTCTGATTTTGTTTGCCCAGCGAAAAGTGTATGTAACAAAGAAATACAAACTTTGCATAACAGAACTATGAACATCACTCACAAGAAACTGTACTGGCAAAAACTTATAGATTTATTAGGAAGATATGAATGATTTTGTATAATACCATGTTCTGTTATGGACTTTGTATACAGCTTTAATGTTTTTAGTTGATGGATAAGTTTTATATTTTGCATTAATCTTTTCTTTCTTTGTGTGAATTTAAAATGCAATAAAAAGATTGAAAAAAAGAACAAAGTCCTCAAGAATGACTTCTTCATACAACGTGTGGAACAACCTTAAAGAACTGCTAACTAAATAACATGTGATATTTATGTATAATAATCTGTTAACTTATAATGTTCATTAGGAATTTTATTCCTTAGTAGACACACTTAGAAATACTTTGTTGTGTATTTTTATTTGGTTTTCGCTTTACATATTTTGATCTATATCGTTATTGTGTTCTCGTTTTTTAAATTTTAATAAAAATATTTATTTAAAAAATTCCAGTGGGCTGGAAGTATTGTGAGTGTTTATATCTTGTACAGCTGCAGGATAGAAGGGTAGACTCTACTACATACAACATATTGTGCATTTTTTTTTTGTAATACTGTTAGTAAAAATTATGAACAAAAGGGAGTTTGCAATTATTGACTTAACTGGGAGCCTACAAAAAAGTTGTTTGATTTATTGCCCTTTTAAACATTTCTAATGTGAACTTTGCCGTTCAAAAATATTTCAAAAATAGGTGGTTGACACTTAAAGGGAGTAACTACCTTTGTATCGCTGCTCTGGTATGAATGCCGCATTTGTATTTCTTTGTGTTCATCAGTCTTTGCTGCTATACATGCCACTAGTATTTCTAATTGTAACAGAAGGTGATGAGAATTTTTTAACTTTTTAATAGTTCAGAAAACAATTTCTCATGTAATTATTATGTCAATCCAGCAGACTTTAAAGTAGTATTTATTTAATTATCTCTGGATTTATTGGTTGGCTTGCTGCCTCTGTTTAAGATATTGCTAAGAGTTGCTTTAACACCTTTAGAAAGAATATGCTTCTAAATAATCCTCACAGTGACTTGTCATTTAAAGAGTGAGTAGAAATGTGGTGACAGCACTTAAAATATAAGGAATTTAAACAATACTACTCTGTTTCTCTGTAACATGAATAGAGTAGTCAGAATGAACACAGACTAGACCTACAACTTATTTGTTTTAGAAAAGTGTTCATTAACAACAGTAGTTTGCTAAGACTACAACCATTTGTACAGCTGGCTGTACAATAGTATGTCTGTGCACTAGAAGATGAATTGAAGCCTGCAGTCTGCACAGCAGTAAATACAACAGTATGTTTCTGCAACTGTATTCACTTCTGCATATGTAATTAATGAAAACATTATTGGAATTAAATATTTTAATAATAGGAATTGTGTACAACAGCAGACAAAGCAAAGCATACCAGATTTTATCTTAATGACATATCAACTGCTATTGTTGCTGAATACATGCTTTGTAAGCCTATGATACTTTTTTGTTAAAATTTCCTGAGCTTGAAAGTGATATCAGAATCTGTAAGCTAATTGTTTGCCACTGCCCACTAAAGACAATGAGAATCACAGCTAGAAAAATATATAGTTTCTAAAACATAATATGTTTACAGCCTGCAATTGAATTGCAGAGAACACAACAAGCAAATCAAACTGCACTGATTGGTTGCTGGCTGGTTATCAATGATTTAGTCATATTGCAAATCTATAAGATGAATTATTCTTGTCAACAGCCACTGTTTTTTTGATCACTGGCATGGTCATGGGTTTCCACAGCTACAGTGAGCCTAGGACAAATTGCCCATTTGCCCACCCTCAATGAAACCCTAACTAATGGCCTGATTCCAGATGGCTTTGTCATCCCGAATTCTAAAATATGAATTAGGCTCACCTTGCTGAAATAATCTGACATTGTACATGGGCAAGGCTCTACAAAAAACAATGCCATATCATTGGTGAAACCCACTGAAATTAATGGTCTTCCCATTGAGATGGAAGCTCCATTTGTATGTGGAGGCAGGTACTGAAAGCAGTAATGAGAGCTGGGGGCCCTATCTGTGACTGCAAAATGTTATATAATGTATGCATACTCCGCAAATCCTCTTGGGATGGCTGACTTTGTTTTCTTTTTTAATAGAGAGAGTTCATGGTGGACAAGTCATCATCCCTTTTCTTGGATGTGATAAAGTTAGGCTTGACAACAGCCAGCTTTCTACAAGTATCTATTTCTAGGTTTCTATGGTATCCATTTTATATGAAGATACCTACATGTCAAAAAATAAGAGCCATTATGTGTTTATGCATATATGTATATGTATGTGTGTGCAGCCAGACATATAGGGATACATGCACATATTAAGGCATATGTGATAACTCAAGGAATCAGAAAGTACACCACAGGATAAAAGCTTTGTCGCAAAAAAGTATGAATCACAATAATCCACAGCAAAAAACAGCAACGAAGCAACCAGGCAGTTCCTTGTTCTCCTTTTTCATAAATTTATTAAGACAATGTCAAAATAGGTAAGCGCTTTCACTAATGAGCTTCTTCAGACCACCTAACAAACATCAAAAGGCCTCTACATTTATAAAATTCATTGACCAATCACAACTAACCCTAATTAATTAATCAAAACATTTTTCATTTTAAAGCTCTTTAAAAATGCACACTTTAAAAACATAAAAGCAATTAAAATTAATTAATGTCACAACTTAAAGTCTTTAAAAATCTATACATGTATATATATATATTTATATATATTTTTTTCTATTTCTGTACCCTCCGTTTAAAGTAGCAAAGGTTTGATGGAAGCCCCCTCATTTAGTCCTTTGCCTCTGTCAGCTCTAAGGGTAATAATCCAATTTTTCTCTCTATATTCAGTGTGATTTCTAATATCACCTTAACTTATATGTGGTGTTATAACCTCCAACACTCTAAAATTAAACTTATGGGTTTCTCCTGCTTGTATAATATGTTTTGAAAGTGCATTATGATCTGCCTTTATTCTAACATTATACATGTGTTCTCTTATTCTGTCTCTAAAAACCCTATTAGTCTTGCTAACATAAACTGAATGGCAAGATTCACATTCCGCAAGGTAAATAACATTAGATGTCATACAGGTAGCTGAGACATGAAACACAAATTCTCTATTAAGAACTGGATGAAAAAATATATTGGAGGTACTAATGAACGAACAAAAGTTGCATCTACCACAAGGTTGCATTGAACACCTTTCACTCTGAACATCATTAACTCTCCTATCATAACTAAGAAGTCTTTTCAAGTTCTTCCTATTTTTATATAGGAACCTGGGTCTCTCACCCAGTAGTTCACTGATTACTGTATTAACCATCAATATTGGCCAGTTCTTACTAAAAATCTCAACCAAATCCTAATTGTCACTAGTAAAAACGAGGGTACTTTCAGATGGCTATTAATATAACCTTGTTCTGTCGATCTTATAACATCTGTATGAGGTCCAAAGTAGGGCAAAGCTGTACTCTCCCTCAAAACATTGATGTCTGACAAATTCTGCTGTATTTCCTTCTGATGGTATCCTCTGTTCTTAAGCCTGGATTCCAAATTACCAATCTCATTCTTAAACCATTCACACATAGGATTCAATCTAGACACCCTCATACCTTTGCCTTTTATCAAATTTTTGAAAATATGACCAGGGTGCATGCTTGATCTAATTAATATGGAGTTCTTGTAACATGATTTCTGAAAGACACCAGTGTTAATAAGGCCATTCTCCAACCTCTCTATATACAGATCTAAATATTCTATACGATGATATGACCAATCCATGGTGAATTTCAGGCACCCTGTCAATTCATTCATCATATGATGGAATTCCAATAACTGATCATAACTCCCTTTCCATAGCAAGAACAGATCATCGACAAAATGTTGATAGAAAATAACATGTTGCTTATATGCTTCTTTCTGAATCAGCACAATGTTCTCCCAATGTGCCAAAAACATGTTGGCATAGCTATTGGCACACGAAGTGCCCATAGCAATGCCATCGTTCTGAATGTACATCTTATCATTGAAGGTGAACACGTTATTCTCAAGAATCACCTCTAAAAAGTGACATATAAGATCTGTCTGTACTGGTCTATAGTCACTATTCACAGTAAGATATTCATGCAAGTACTGCACACCCAAATCATTGGGGATGATGGTAAAGAGTGACTGTACATCAAATGTAACGAAAATCACATCATCTAAGTTATGAGTTTTTAGTGCACTCATAAAGGTCTATAAGAAATTGTTTTGAATATCTAAGTACAATTTTGTTCTGTCTTATCACAGGTCGTAAATTCTTTTCTACATAAATCGATAAGGGTTCTGTCATCCATCCTCCACCTACAACTACAGGTCTCATCGGTGGGTTCAGTACTTGTTTATGGACTTTCAGTAAACCCTGTATCAAAGGTATCAAGGGATTGACCACCCTTAGGTACCTATAACTATCTTCTGTAATCAGCCCTCCATTCAAAATATCTAACAACATTGCAGAAACAGATTCCAAAATTCTATGGACTTCCATGACGGTAATCTCCCTATAATACTTTTCTTCATTCAGCATCTCTTGCATTGACTGAATATAATGAATGCTGTCCATGACTACAATAAGACCTCCTTTATCTGCTGGTCTTATAGATATCAATTCATAGCCCTGTAACTTTTTTAAGGCAATTCTCTCCCTATAATTCAAGTTGATCCTGCCATATCTACTCCTATTTTTATTCTTGTTATCATAGAACCTAAAGATCTCGTCTTCTGTTAACTTCATATAAGCATCAATTAAAGGGTGATTAACTGGAACATATGTACTCGATTTTCTGAAGGAAGGAGGCTGTGCATCACTTTCCCCAAACTGCAGTTATAACATCACATATCTACAAAAGACTTTCAAGTCTAAAATCATATCTGATAACCTACTCTCACATGAGGGAATAAAATTTAACCTCTTTTCAATACTTTACTTTCTTCCAGTGATAACTCATATGAGGAAATATTTCAAATCAATGACTGCCTCCATTCCCCCACATTTTCTTGATAGTTTGATTTAGATTTATTTCCCTTGAAAATTTGCAGTTCTGGCACCCTCGACTAATTGATCTTGTTCTCCGACCTCCTCTGTCTGGCCTGACTGGCAGGGGAAAAGGAAGATATCCTAACATACTATTATTCTGTAAAGGGGTACTAAGAGGGCTTCCATCTTCTCAACAATTCACCGTATTAACCTTAGGTCTAACAACCCTCTCCTGTATTGTGATGTTATTCACAACTTTATTAACAACAATATTGGGATATAAGTTACTATTACATTTCTCAATGCAACAATGCAATACACCCACAGGACTAATGCTCCATGCCACAATAAAAAATAAAAAATATCCAGAGTTATTATAAAGGTAACGGAGCAAACAAGCAACTTCAAAATTCTTAAAATCAGCTGATAATTTATTTATATTATTACATTTTTGTTGCACTTCTAAATTTTCATTAAAACATTCCCCTTCAACATCACCAGCTGATAATGAAACCGCACTATCAGCAGAAAGTAATGCACCAACATCATTCAATCTATTATTATTCACATTTTGTATGTCAACAGTTATAACATCAGTAGCATTATTGACATCCATTCTATGTTCAGTTACATTTTGTGAATCAGCAGAATTAACGTCAGAACTATTATTGCTCCATATGTTCATTCTATTAGGTTGCCCAACATGATGTCCATTCCTAGGCCACATAAAAACATGACCTAGTTTAAAGTCATTTATGTCCCTTGATATCTTTATTCTTTTTTGTTGCATGAGCTTTCACTCAAAATCTGCCACACTATCTAATAAACTCTCAAACAGAAGGTTTACAGTTTTCATAGAATATTTATTCACAACATATTCTTGTTTTACTCTCATCGCTTCTCTCAGTCTATTCTCTTCAGGTCTAAAAAAGTCTATTAATAAATTTATATACTTTGCGCTTACCTCTAAATTGAGTTGCTGCCAATGTGCAAGCAACTTCGGATACTGCGCTCCTTGTGTGGGCATATTAAAAACACGTAGCCTACATGGAACAATATTCTTTTCCAAGCATAGTTCAAAATGATACCGCTGTGCCTGTAACTGCTTCAACTTCAAGAAATCACGCTCCAACTCCTCCATACATTGCTGCAACTGCTTAGTCTCTTCCGATGCACATTCAGCCTCATCATCAGTGGAACTGACCTCATATTGTAATAAGAAGTTCCTGTTCTTCATAAGATATTGAGAAAACCTTTCTTGCAAACTCGTACTAGCCCTTCCTTGTCCATCAGGGCTGTGGTCCAATTCAACCTCAGTGTTCCATTGTTCTGCCATGTCCCCATGGAGTACAGAACAAAAAAATGTATAAAACAATGAACCAGAAAGTACACCACAGGATAAAAGCTTTGTCGCAAAAAAAGTATGAAACACAATAATCCAGAGCAAAAAACAGCAATGAAGCAACCGGGCAGTTCCTTTTCATCCAGATCTTAATAGAGAATTTGTGTTTCATGTCTCAGGTACCCGTATGACATCTAATGTCATTTACCTTGCGGAATGTGAATCTTGCCATTCATTTTATTCATTCATTCATTATATGAATATATATATATATATATATATATATATATATATATATATATATATATATATATATATATATATATATATATGGGTCTACTTTGAAACATCTAAAACCCATAACATGTAATTTCATAACATTGAGACCAGATCTAAAATCCAAAACATCTAAAAATTATAACATCGAATTTCATAACATCTAACACTCCAAATCACAAGAAAATAACACCCCTTCCACATATAATAACACCAGACTACCAACACACACTTTTTACTAGGTTTATGCAGGGGGTAAGCCTCCCTGCACACCCCATGTGGGTAAATATACCAACTCCAAGATCGCACTACATTGGGAAAAAGTTAATTTCCTAACCCACTGTATCAAGCCCCCCTACAGAAATGTAGTAAAATGTGTGTTTGTTAGTTTGGTGTCATTATATGTTGTTATATCTGGAAGGGATGTTATGTTCATGTGATTTGTACTGTTAGATGTTATGAAATTCAATGTTATGGGTTTTAGATGTTTTGGGTTTTAGATGTTCTGGTCTCAATGTTATGAAATTAGATGTTAAGGGTTTTAAATGTTTTGAAGGGGACCCACATATGTATATATGGGTCTATTTCATTTGCCCTAACTTCCGATTGACCGACACCCACTTGCCCGACCCCATTTGACCGAAATTTAATTTGACCAACACTTCATTTGACCGACAAGTATTATTGGCAAGTAAATGGGATATGCCCACTTCCCCACTGTAGTGCGACCGTGGAATTAGAATATATACTTGGGAGTGTAGGGGGCACAGCCTCCCACAATGGGGGGTGTGGGGGGTGAAGCTCTCCACTTACTTTTGTTTTACTAAGCAATATTAAAGCAAAACTAAACAATATAATATGAAATTAAGTGGGGGGCTTTGCCCCCCACACCCCCCTAACTATATATTCTAACTCCAGGGTCGCACTACAGTGGGGAAAGGGGCATATTCCATTTTCTTGCCAATAATACTTGTCGGTCAAATGATGTGTCAGTCAAATGAAGTGTCGGTCAAATTAAATTTCTGTCATTTGGTCTCAGGCAAATGGGTGTTGGTCAGTCGGACGTTAGGGCAAATGAAGTAGGCCCGTATATATATATATATATATATATATATATATATATATATATATATATATATATATATATATATATATATATATATATATATATATGTATATATATTAATAAAAACAGGGAGATCATGGAATAAATTGTCAGAGAAAATAAGATAAGTGGAGAGTTGAAAGTTTTTGAAAAGAAGATTGACAGTTTGGGGCCTGGGTCTTTTCGACCTTGTCCTAGTGGCAACATGCGTGTAATAAACATTATACATGGACCTACGTACTCCTTGCAATACATACATTTGGAAGTTTACACACATATAGACACACACATAGACCCACACACACACACGCGCACACACACACGCAAACACACACGCACACACACACACACACACACACACACACACACACACACACACACACACACACACACAGACACACACACACACACACACACATACAGCATCACTGCATGCTAATCCCAGGAGAAAACTTGGCAAATAAAAAGAAAATAGCAACCAAGCTGCAATATGATAGTTGTTCCTGTAGCGAAGACCCATACCCGTTGTGAGGTGATAATGTAAATACAGACATCTAACAACCATAATTCATGCAGTTTTATACTGGGTTAAAACCAAAAACCTATCAAACTTGTGCCACAAAGCTGCAACTAAAAACACAATGTTGAAGTGCATTAAAATATAATGAAGTGTATAGCCCCACCACTAATAACCATGCTATTTCTAAACCAGTAGCAAAACTTTTAATAAAGACTTTACATTGCAAAACTTGCACATAAAAAATAAATAAATGAATAAAACATTAGGCTTAGCACTTTCCTCCCTATTGTATTGCCTTCTTCAGAAGTCCCATAAATACCCTATTGTATTGACTTCTTCAGAAGTCCCATGAATACCCTGTTGTATTGACTTCTTCTGAAGTTCCATGAATACAATAGGGATAAAAACACTAAGCTAAATGTTTTTTATTAATAAGAAAGTTTTGTACCATAAAGTTTTAATTAAAAAGTTTTGCTGCTGGTTTAGAAATGGCATAGTTACATTTTACTACACATTTTAATATACTTTTTCATTGTGTTCCTAGTCACAGATTCATTATTTTAATTTGAGAGGTAAATACAGGCATCCTAAGACACTTCCTTCTCTGTGGTGGAAAATCTGCCTAAAAATGTGGGACACAGGACATTGCTACATTAAATAATGGGGATTTGACTGTGCCATATGGCATGTGAATAAAAGTGGTCAAAATATAGTTGCAAAGCTGAAAATAAAGTAAGTATTTTTGGTCTGACTTGGCAATGTTAAAAAGTATGGTTTAAGACCAAGCATTCAAGCTATGAGAACTGCAGATAAATATATGCCTAAGACATGACTCAGAAGTTAGTATTCAAACCAGGTAAATGCTTGCTTACTCCTCTAAGAGATATAATTTTACTGTTCAACAGATGATGACAGGAGAGTTAGTATTAATGATACAGATACTGCATTACTTGTTGTAGCATGTAGAAATTTCAAATTGTTTTGTGAAAAGTTGTTCTTTTCTGTCAAAAATATTTCCTAAAGGCTAGAGCTGGTGTTTGTAGTGGTTGCTGCTAAACAAACAAAACATACCTTGGATCTGACATTTCTTGGTCATTGTTTTTTGTGGGAAATGTCATTCAAGTGATTGAATTTTTGAGAGAAATAGTTTAACTTTTTGGTCAAAACCTATGACTAGGGACTAGGACTTAAAAATGTTTACCTCAAAACTTATTTTTCCTGTTAGGATTTTTCACTGACAATCCTAAGTGCCACTTGGGCTTAACACTTTTTTTTTTTTGTAGACAGACGGTCTCCATGTGGGAAGTCCATTATTTTTTTATCATATTTTGTGATGAATTGTGTTACCTGTCTATTAAAAAATGTTTTTAGAGACTGTGTCTGGTGTATTTGGTGGTTGATGCTAAGAAATTTACCTCAGACCTTAACTTGTCTGTCATGAATTAAGACTGATTCTTCAAGAATCAGCTAGCAAATTTTTAGATATAATTTTTGGTAGACAGAAGGTTATGGATCTCTCTGCGCTTTCCTTTATAAATTATCATTGTTTTGGTGAGAAAGGGTGTCACTTTTCTGTCAAAAACTACTGTTAGAGGCTAGGGACAGTGACGGTATGTAAGACTGACTCTTAATTGCTTGTCAGACACCTTTTGCAGCACAACTCCAAAAGCGCACACCATCATCATCATCAGCCCACTTTTTCCCATTTTCTGCATGGGGTCAGGGTATCATGTTAACTGTTGCCATCTCTCTTGATTCAATGCCACACTTTTGCCTTCTTCAACACTCATGCCTGACTGTCACAGATCTTCTTTCACACAATCCATCCACCTCTTTGCCTAATGCCCTAATGCCCTAATGCCCTCAAACCACTGTAATGTGTTCTCTTTAATCTTTTCTGCAATTGGATCTACTTTGGTTTCTGCTCTTATGTCCTCATTTCTTCATTTGTCCCACAATGTGCATCCTACCACCCTTCTCAGGCATTTCATTTCTGTCACTTCTAGCTTCTTTATCTGCTCTACCTTTACTATCCAGGTGTTTGTACCATACAGCAGTACTGGTCACATGACTGTCTTGTACACCTTACTCTTCAGCTTCTTTGGCATTCTTCTGTCATATTCTATACCTGAGATTCTATGCCAGTTGGCTGCAGCCTCTCTAATTCTAGCCTTGACCTCCTCATTCAGACTTCCCTTCTCCTCAAACACCCCTCCCAGATACTTGGAGCTATTTACCTGTCCACTATCATCTCTATTATCTCACTTCTCAGAGTCTTCTGATTTTCCCCAATTCGCTGCCATTATCACTGCCTTATCTGTCGCTAGTTTCTTCCCATGTGCCTTCAGTTTTGCATCCCATTCCCCTATCCCTTGCTGAAGTTCTTGCTCAGAGTCTGCCTGTAATGCCACATCATCTGCATACTGAAACTTTGTGGATCTGTCCCCTCCAGCCCGTTTGCTAATGTAGTCCATCACCAGTATGAACAGCACTGGGCTCAGAGCTGAACCCAGGTGTACACCCACTCCCAATGAGAACCTCTCTGTGAGGCTGAATACTGTTCATACTTGAGCCATTGGGTCCTTGTCCATAGTCTCCACTAATTCTACCAATATTTTGGGATTTGGAACCACCACAGTACTGCCCAGATCAGCTTTCTTGGGACCTTGTCATATGCTTTCTCCAGGTCTAGGAATGCCTGGTTGGACTCTAGCTTCTCAACTATCTGTCTCACTACAATCATCAGGTCAGGTGTGCAGCATCCTGATCTGAAAATGAATGGCTCATCTTCCATCTTACATTCTTCTCTCTGTGTATCCATTTATTAATCACCCTCCCCAAAAGTTTCATGCAATGTGACAGGAGTTTGATACCTCTGTACTGCCCACAGTTGTGGTTCTCCCCTTTGTTTTTGTACACTGACACAAGTATGCTTATCTACACTCATACGGGATGCACCTCTCTCTCTCTCTCCACACTGCTATGAGTACCCTCAGCAGCCATTTCTCCCTTATCTTGCCCAGCATCTTTATCATGTGTGAAGTGACCTTATCTGAGCCTGCTGCTTTCCCCTGACTTCATTTTATTTAGTGCTGTTCTTATTTCTTCTAGGGATGGCTTCTCTTCTTCTCTCATCATAGGCTGTTTCTGGAGTAGTGCAGCTTCTAACTGGTTTTCTTCTTTCACAAGCTGCTGGCCATACTCCCTCCATCTGCCTTTGATGTCCTGTGGACTGGTTAGCAGGTTGTTGCTGCATCCCTTATGAAGGGTGTCTGACTATCTTCTTTATCTTTCTGTCTTTGTCTTGCAACCTGATATGGTTTCTTTATGCCATCTACTGGGTCACTTTCTAGTTGGTAGAGTGCCTTTGATGCCCTCTTCTTTTCTATTACAACTCCTTTCTTAGCTTCTTTGTTAGACAACCAGTATTCCTACCTAGCCTGATCAATCTTTTCTATCTCCCATTTTTACTGCACTCCTTCTTTCCTTTGATGATTTCCTGGACTTCTGCATTCCACCATCAGCTTTCCTTATGTACCTTATTTCCATACCTAGCTTGGCCAGTTATCTGTTCTGTGGTCCTCACACATACTTTTTTGAGACATTGCCATTCTTCTTCAACTCCACCTATTTCCTCCTCTTCTTGGGGTGCTAGAGCCCTGAGTAATTCCTTGAACTATTGTACTTTCTCTCCAGTCAACTTCCAGGTCTTCAGCCTGGTCTCTGTTGACCTTAGAGCAGTCTGTGACCACTGCTTGCAGCGGACTGTGGCAACCAGTGGTTTATGCTGTGGGCTGACGGTTTCACTGGAGATGACTGTGCAACCATTGATTCTATACTAGTGCCTTTTCCTTACTAGAAGATTGGCCACTCTTGTATATGTGATCTTGTGACTGTCTCACTTCCTGAACCAAGTGTTGGCTATTATCAAGCCATTTGCCAGACATAAGTCTAGAATGGCCTCTCCTTCTTTATTCCAGTTGCCCCAAATATATGGACCCAGCAAGTTCTCATATCCTATTCTGTCTGTCCCAATATGTGCATTCAAGTCACCCATTATCAACACTAGTTCATGCTGTCTTCCTTTATCTAGTAGGTCCTTCAACTGCTTTATGAATGCATAATTTTCCTCACTATCACAGCCCTGCTGTGAGGTATAGGCTGAGATTATGAATACTGCCCTATCATTACACTGGAGTCTGATTGCCATGAGTCTGTCACTAATTATGATAATATTCCTCACTGCTTTCTGAAGCTTCTCTCTCACGACAATTCCCACATCATTTCGAGCCTGTCCCCCTCCTGAATAGTAGACTCTGGATCCCAAGCCAAGTGGCTTTACTGCACTGCTTTTCCATCTTGTCTCTTGGATACATAGGATGTCTAACCTCCTCCGTATCGGCATGTCATCTTCTTCCAAGCTTTGTCCTGTCAGTGAACCTACATTAAATGTAACAATTCTCTATTCATACTTGGCAGGTTGATTGGTTTTATGTCCAGATTTCGATCAACAGAGCTATCTCAGGTAACCCAGACTGGGCAACTAGACACTGTCCGGCCAGTAGCTTATTGAATCAGGTTGCTGGGCTGCATTGCTAAACAGTCCATAAGTCCTACTAAATCTGAAAAAAAAAATAATCCTTTTCACAAAAAAGCAAGTTTCATTCTAAAAAGACTCCTTCAAAATTATCTCTACAAATAACACTAAAACTTAGTAGGCCATTTAGTCAAAACTTCCATGTATCATTGTAGATGACCAGTTAAACTTTAACCATGTCACAAACAATAAAAAAATAAATAAATACATAAATTAGGTTCTCTTTAAAGGTTTAAAGCATACTCACAAACTCCACTAGAAAATTAATTTGTGTAACATTTTCTACCAACTTTCCTCTATGTTGCCTCCTCATTCATAAACATACAAACACTTTGCTATCTAAACTTGAATAATATTACAATACAATTGTCTGGTTCATTGCCAGTCACCAGTACAGAACACACCACTGCCAAGCCCTAAAGGAAATTACCTTGTTAGAAATGCTTCACTACTTGGTGCGATTCCAACATACTACAGTGAACAAGCTCACGCAAAAACCCGAAAATTGTCCAACTTTAAATATTTATTATTTTATTTATTTGTTGACATTTGTTAACCGGGTATGTCCAACTGGGCTTGAGGCCCATTTTCAGTGGAGACCCAAGGAGAAAAGCTCCAATGCATGAACAAAGAAATGTAATTAAGCATCTAAAATTCAGTTATACAGAAAATGTAAGTAAACAGTAAATTGCAATGCAAGCACTATTTTTTTTTTTTTATCAATTATTTTTTTTTTCTCAGTTTTATTTACATAAGTACCAGCAGAGCTTTTAAGCAACTAGGACACTAGGAACAGAAAGGCAGATAAACTTTGAACAGGACACAGCTTCATTTTGTAACTGAGAATAAATTAGGAAAAAGAGACTGGATAGTTAAAGAATATTACATGGGGAGACTTAAATTATAATACTGTCTGGGAATATACTCAAATCAAGGTTATGTTACCTAGGGCAGAGGATTGCAAGGAAGGCTTAGTGAATATCAGGTATTAAAACAAACAGGTTGCAAAAGGCATTGGTTATCTTTTTAAAAAATACAAAAGGAACCAGGATAAGTTTAGTTGACTTACCTATATATTCAAAAAAAAAAAGAGAAATCTTGAAAAAAAGAGAGTTATATACTATGAGGAAAAGGTAAAACCTTGCAAAAGTAAGGAAAGGTTTCATTTATAAGACTTTGAATCAACAATGAAGTGTAGGAGTAAAGATGGGAAATCATAAGTGACAGTAGAAGAGATTGGAATCAATCAATTAAAATAGTCCAAAGTCTGGCAGAATGTTTTACAACTTAAGAAGCGACCTTTTGCATGAGATCAACAGATGAGAATCTTGCATAGAAAGCTATCCAGAAGTAATGGATTACTTTCTGCATGTTCATACAACTAGCAACAATGAGAAAATCAAGACCACTGGATCACACTCAAAAGTAATTTATTCTGTAGTGTCTCAGTACAAAACCTTCCAGGAGTTACAAAATTCAGCTAAAAATGTGGTATCTTTTATAGAAAAAACACAAACTCAATCAATCAATAATACAATCAAACAATCAAATAAAATAATTCCAATAAACCTCTCCATTCAGTCCCATAGGGACCAAAGTATCATATTTAAGAATGAAAATAGACTCTTTGTATAACAGCTTTTCTTTCAAAAGAATTTCATCATCATTTTCAACAAATACTTGCTCTAAAATACAATCTTGAAGTATAGAAAAATCAGTACCATGTGTAATAAAATAAAAATTATATACAGTAAAATAGACTGTATATAAGTAAAAAAAAATCAAGAATATGGAGGGAAGTAATAGATTTTTATTTGGATGTGACCAAGACAAAGGACATTTAACAGAATTTTGATTTTTCATACAACATGACACCATAATTACCTTAGTCAATGTAAATAGCTTTTCATTTCTTGTATGGGTGATATTTACTTGCTTGCTTGTCATGAGTAGTATATTTAAAATATTTTTCTTTCTTGCACTGTTTACAATTATTCTTTAATCAACAAAAAATATTTAATATAAAAAATAATGACCTATTTAATTATCAGACATATACACACACACACACACACACACACATATATATATATATATATATATATATATATATATATATATATATATATATATATGTATACATATATAGATAGATATATACAGTTATATATACACATATTATATATATATATATATATATATATATATATATATATATATATATATATATATATATATATATATATATATATATATATATATATATATATATATATAGGGATGTACTCGGCTTTGTTGAACAACACTAATATTGACATGCATACTGTCAATACCAAATTATCAACATTACTCATGTCGACACAATGCACATGTACCAAGCATCAACCTCAGTGCATGCAAAATCTTTACAACAAAATGCAAAGGAAAACATCACTTTTTCAGGGTGGGGGGGCAACCCCCCACACCCCCTGTTAATTATTATGTTCTTACTTTAAGATCGCACAAAGATCTGCTACTTTCATTGAGAGGTGTTAGCATCCTGTTTATACTGCAAACTTTATTGGCTAAACAGATGTTGACCAAACCACTGTTTGTCAAAAGTAGCATTTTCCATATATATGTGTGTATATGTATATATATATATATATATATATATATATATATATATATATATATATATATATATATATATATATATATATATATATATATATATATATATATAAATATATAGATAGATAGATATAGATATATGCCTCAGATCTAAATATGCAAATGAAAGTAACAATGATATTTAAGCATTCTGTGTAATGACATTCCTTCACAAATTTACTAGAAATGCAAGATAATGTGCTGTATTCGAATATTCACAGACAACTTGGCCATGAAGTAACACACCACACTAAAGAATTTATATACTCAATTATAAAAGAGGAAATAACTTTGCCTCTCTGAAATAATTCAGTGTTGTACATTGAAGAGGCTGTCAAAAGTGTAAGTCCAGATTATTGGAAAAGTTCACTGATTGATTGGTTCTCATGCTTGTGTTCACCAGTCTGTGTCACAAATGGAGCTGTTGCTCTGGATGGCATCTTAAATACATGCACTTCCACTTTTATGTCAGAGCTGTGGTCTCAGGCAGGAATCCTACCAGCAATATGAGGTACGACATAAACATGGAACTGCTTTACCAGAAAATTCACCCCACAAAATCTATAAGTAAGTTTGGACTGCATTCAGACTAGGTAATGACATACATGAACACAGAATATTGTAAAATCTTAGTATTTGTTCTGGTCATAGCATGACTCACATTAATTCAATGCCTTAGCGCTGCAAATTACTTAATTGGGAGAACCTTGCCCTGGAATAGGACCGGGTGGATTACATAGTGTAGTGAAAGTGGGATGTTGGGCCCTATTTAATCTAACTCAGCCATATTCTTGGAATCCATCCCTACAACTCTTAGGTTAACTGCAAATTCAAAGCTTCTTTGATGTTATGCTCATATTGCACTCTTGAATCCTAGGACTTTCCTTGCAAATAATAAACAATATTTTAATATAAGATGCTAAAATAGGCAGCTTCACTCTTGATTTTTCATTCTCTATTCTGTCAATGGCTTTGTGTTTGATAATATGTTTATTGTGCGGATGGTACACATTTAACCAAGGTTCTGTCCTTTGAACACAGGGTATATACATGCAAATCTTAGAAAACTGTAGCATTTGAAATTAATTTAAAAATTTATGTTCCTTTCCATGTAAATGTCATTTCTCACTTAATGGCTCTAGCATGACTACAGAGACTGAAGCAGAAGTGTAAAGTTAATATGCAGTATTAAAATTATGAAATCACATATTGTCAGAACTTCACTTGGGAAGAGTCAGATACTTCCAGAATGGGTGACAGCTAAGAATGCCAAGAAGTAATCTGAAGAGCAAAAAACATATTTTATGCAGGCCACAATGGATGTAATAAATACATACCAAAGTCAAATATGATTGGATTGAAAAGGCTACAGTCCCCTTGTTGAAGTGTGAAAAATTACAGTTTCAAACTATAAAGTGTCGCTGCTCTTATTGCATAATTTTATTAAAATAAGCTTATGCTACTGATTTCTGTCTCTTTTTATTAGTTACCATCTCATGGTTTCTTATTTCTACTGCTATGTAATTTCTAACTGGAGTGACCTGCACTCCAGACTTGATATTATGTTTAACATAAGAATACCTTTTTTACTATTAATGTTTAATTTACTACATTCACATAGTAGCAATGTACATTTTAAAGAAAAATAAATCACTGTGTTGACATTTGATGAACTTGTATTTGTTGTTAACTGCTAGAAGATGGAATATAGCTAGACGTGTAATGATTTACACTGACACCGAGTAATCAGCATTTTGTACAAGTTCTTGCCAACCTTAGAAAAATAACAAATTGATGTACAGTCCCAGTGGAATCAATTAAGGAATCAGTGAAAGAAATCTCTTTAAACGATTGAAATGTACTAGAGAGATAGCTGGTCTTAGACTGAGACTGCGCTTATCAGTCAATAAGCTGCTGCCCTTATAAAATAAGTGAATATATAAACCTTACTGATAACTGTTGGATGATTATACTTCCAATAAAAATAGACATGAAAGCATGGCACATTAATTTACATAAATGCAATTACACTAGGGTGGTATGGATAACTGTTCAATAACAACAACATTAAGCTGATGCCATAAAGTGATTCTTTCTGTTTTCTGTGTTGACAACAGGTATGAAAAAATACGGTCAGTTACTCATTCCTAATGAATCTACCTTAGTCCATTTCAACTAAAACTTTTTAAAACTCACTTTTACAGTGTATGCATTATTTATTACAAGTGAAAATTGCAAATGTGTTGGTTTTAAATTTTAGCACTGGAATTTATAACTGTCTTAGCACACACAACATTTCATAGTATTTCTCATTAGTTGTGATATAACTTGATTAGATAAAAGAAATGAAATCTCTCCTCCCATCTCATATAGAATTACACTGTAGACCTGCTATCTCTCTACTCTAATACTGCTCGTAGATCTCCAAGCACATATAATTATGACTGAAAGATTGGACTTCATTCAGAATTGTTACACAGTAAACACATAAAATACTTGACATAATAGCAGTTAAGATTACTAAAATGTTACATTTGTTTTTATGCATTTCCCCTGATGCTAGTAAACAGACAGTAATTTCGACTGGTTGGGCCTTGGTGGTCTGACCTGTAAATAGTCATGGCTCTGAAACATGTGCTGTGGGTGAATAAATGATGTGCTAACCATGTTAACATAGAGCCTGCATGAAACAGAAATGAATGTTAGCATAAATCAGTGCTGGTGCTTACAGATGTGCTCTTCAAATAACATGATGCAGTTCTTGTATGCCAAAAAATGTCACCTATCTTGTAACTTTGTGTTCTGAAGTCCCTTATCCAAATGATTCTGTTGTCCTCCCCAGTTTGCAGAAAGGTGACAAACAGGTTTCTCCTGGTAATTCCAACATGTTTAAGGCTTAACACATAAAAGGTAATTGCTGGATAAGACTTAACTATTTTGTTATCACAATGTAATATACTTGAATCATCACCTACTTTTCCACCAATTTATCTGGACCAGCCCTTAATGCCACAGAGTAGCCTGTTATCATTCTGTCTTTGGAGACAGACATCTCAACCCCTTCCCCACCTAGCCTGCTTTGAATTTAATGTTTTGTTCCTCAATGAACCTTTGAACCATCAGAACCTTACATTTCCTTGCAAAGACCTTAAAATATCACCAGTCTTAAATTAATTCATTCATTCATTCTGTTGGTTGATTGGGATAGTCTGACTAAGCTAAAAGCATCTTTTCAGTATTGGCCCTGGAAAATGACCCATGGCATTGTAAACACACACTTTCAAAAGACAAGCTGTAAAACTATGGTGCAACAAACAAAAGTTATAAATAAAATATTGAATTATAATTACAATATACACATTTCGTATAATTATTATAAACCATCAAATATATAATTGCAAAATGTAACCTTTTTATAATATATATAAACTGAGATATTAGAAATGTTTTCTCTTTTGCAGGAGTGAACCAGTGTCAGATAAAGATTTTAGCTATATTATAGAAAGGATTGAAAATAGAGACAACAAGTGTAAGGAAAAATAGCAATATGAGTGCAAAAGTCAAATAGGTCATATTAATAGTCAAGAGAAAATGTGTCACATCAAGACTAGTTAGGTAAGTAGTTAGAAATATTGAGGGATAATTATGGATTGAAGAAGATGTATGAAATTTAACTGAATATGGTGATAGTCAGTTAGCTATCTGCGACAAGTAAAAGCAGATGAGGTCTTAATTTGAGATTCTCCTAACCTTATATGTGGATGTTCCATGTAGACTGCTATCTTAGGTTCATAGGTTCATAGGTGTGTACTAGGTTAATGGCCCTGCAGCCTTTACAAGCCTAGCCCATAGGATTACCCTGGCATTGTGCCACCCGACCTTAGTTCCCAGTGCCTCTGTCAAGTAGAGTCACTGGAGTGATCCCCGGGGAGAATTTTCTATTTCCCATCCACTCATCAAGATTTCTCTTGAATAGGGCCAGTGAGGTGCTCTGTTTGACATGTATGGGAAGTCTGTTCTATAGCATGAGCAGTCTCTGGGTTGTGAACCTGTCCCTCCAGCATGTACTGTTGATTGTGGTAATGAGGTTGAGGTCTCTGGAGCATGTGGTGCAGAGGGATTGGGATTTCCTTAGATGTAGCATTTCTAACAGAGCTGGGTCAGACATGGCTTTGTAAGTCAAGCAGAGATCGTCTCTAAGTAGGCGGTATGAGACAGAGAATAGTTCGAGTTTTTTGTGTCTGTCCATATAGGACAAGTGTTTGAGGCCTAGGAGCCTCTTTGTGAGGTACTTTTGTGGCCTCTCCAGTTGCTGCAGGTGTCTAGTGAGGTACATGCAAAATGAAGCATTGTACTTGATGATTGACCTAATGAGAGAAGATTAGAGGGAGACAATGACCTCTTTCTTCCTGGATGCAAAACCCTAAATAATGAGATGTGCCACATAGAAGGACTTTCTGACCACAGTGACAACGTGGTGGTCAACAGTGAGGTTGCTGTCAACCTGCATTCCCAGATCTCTTATAATGCCTTCTTTGTTCAGTGGACTACCATCACTGACTCTGTCAGCCAGTATATTGGCAATATCTGTTGGCTCATTATGAGAGGTACCATTGTGCATAGCATATCTGGTTATTGCCATAGAAATTCTTTACATAACTATAGAAGGCTTTGTGGTTGTCTTTACTATATGCTGCAATTCTATTTTCATAGCTAGCTTTAGAGGATTTGATGAGGGATCTCAACTTTTTGTTGAGATTAATAAGGGAATTTTTCCAGTCTTTGACTTTCCTCCTTCTGTTGTAGAGTTTGTTTATGGCAGGGAACCACAAGATTGGATTCCTTTTTATGGAGGAGAGTGTCTTGGTACTCTTGGGTATGGTGAGATCCAGCATTTGTGTACGTGTTTGTCCAGTACATTGTTGTATAATTCAGCAGTCATGCAACTATTCACCATTTGCATTGGTGACATGAAGTTAGTCACCTCTGTTTTTAGTAGCCAAAAGTTAGCTTTGGAGAAGTTTTTCATGGTGGTTTCATGGTGGTTACCTTTGCTGGGGGGAGGGATGTGGATTTCCAAGGTGATTAGTTTGTGGTCAGATCTAACCAGGGAGGAGTTGACTATTGGTGTAGAGCAATGGTCGCCCATGTTATTAATGACCAGGTCAAGCATGTTGCTACCTCTAGTGGGGTTAAGAATGAGCTAGTCCAGGGCATAGGAATTAATGAATTACAGGAAATGTTGGGCAAATGTATTGGTACATGAGTAGTTTTCCCAGTTAATGGAGGGGTAGTTGAAGTCACCCAGTATGAGAGGGGATGTTAGGTTGGACCCTAATATTCTCCAGGGTGCTTAGGAAAATGAAGTGTGAGTCTTGGGACATGGTTGGGGACCTATAGCAGGCTATAACCTGAATCGCTGTCTTACCAATGTTAGCTGCACCTGAAGAATCTCTGATGCATTATGTTGGGCTACAAGTCTGGAGGTGTGTGCATCCTTTATGAATATGGAAACACCACTGCCTTTGGAACTTCTGTCCAAGTTCTGGGGCCGAAATGTGTGGACTGAGTTATAGCAGGGTAGTGCAGGGGTGATTTTTGTTGCCTTTAACCAGGTCTCTGGTACAGCACAAATGTCGATGTTCTGCATTTTAAGGAGTGCTTTGAGTGAGTGCATTTTGAGATTTAGACTTATTGCATTGAGCAGCATGACCGACAGATTGCATTTGTTTGTAGCTGTTACACTGATAATTTGGTCTTTGGAGCACCGCCTAAAAAAGTACTATAGGAGTGGCAAGAACCATGGCCAGTATACAGAAGCCCAGGAGTGATAGATACAGGCCATCTCTGGCAAAGCATCAAAGTCTGTCATTCATGTTATCCCAGGCAGACAGATACTGGATCCCCCTAGAATGACAGCAGAGACTTAGACAATTGTTGAAATCAATTATTTTCTGTTTGTACTGTGGTATCATTCTGGGTGATTGTAGGATGGTGCTCAGGGCTAGGGTCATACCCACCTAAGCTACATAATCTGACAGCTCCTCCATGTCTCTTTTCATGTAGTCCAGTGAGGTACATCTCAGGTCATTCAGACCCACATGTACAATGACAGAGTCATATTTGTACCTGTTGTTCAGGGACCAGAGTGCATGCATTATGTGGTAGATCCTGGCACCTGATAGGCAGATGACTGTTACTTTCTCCTTATTCAACCTAGTGAGTTGGACATCAGTGTACCTCACTATCGAGTCACCTATGACTAGTGTTTGGACATGCTGTTTTGCCTTAGGGGCTTTGGTTGAGTGGCACATTGTTTAGAAGAGTTATGCATCTCATGATAAGTGTTGTGTTGTGGTGGCCAAGTGCGTTTCTGCCTTGGAGGTATCTGCTGTTTGGGTAGATTTTTATTGAGAGCATCCATGAAGGTGGGTGTGTGGTTTGAGATTTTATGTAAAGGCAGTGGTGGTGTGTGTTTTGGAGAGCTATGTGTTCCATGTGGTGTGGTGAAAGTGTTGACCTTCTCCTCTTGACCAAATATTCTGGTCTTGGCTGGAGAGTGCATGGCTTCCAATTTGGTTATAAAAATGCATCTCTCGCAAGTCTGAGTGTTGGGAGGTAAGAGGAGAGGGTTGTCGGTGTACATGAGGCAGTTGCTACATTGCCTCAGGATGCAAAAGTTCACCAGGTCAAAAAGAGAAAGCACAGGGAACTGACCGTTAGACATGCCAGGATGGGTGGTCATTAATAATAAGTACTGGAGCTGTTTCCTTGCAGAACATTTAGTGCTGGTAGCACTTTTGTGTCCTGCAATTATTGCTACAAGAAGTATGGTAAAGTGCTAGACTAATAAGCTAGTAAAAGTGCAGGAGAGGAGAGAACTAGTAGATCTAAGGGAAAAGTTCAGTGTTCATATGTTTAGTGTGAATACTTTGTTTTGCTCTAGATGTAGATAATTGGGGAGAGAGTTTCATAGTCTGCCTGTATATATGCTAATATTAGTTGCTTTGTGTTTTGTTTTACCACTAGGTCACAAGGACATGAAGGTTCACAGTACCCCTTCACTCTCTTGTCTGTGTTCAATATGTGCCCAATGAGGTGAATCATTACTCGCCTCCTGTGTTGTGACACGTGGGTGAAATTTACAATAATAAATATACTTGACACACACACTGTCTAACTTAGGCTTTTTACATAACACAGTAAAATGATTTCAGAGCTACCTCAATGATCATAAACAAGCAGCGAAATGGTTCAATGAACTCTCACCCTTTCTCCAAAACCCTACTGGAGTCCCTCAAGGCTCCATCCAAGGAGCCCTACTCTTCAACATTTTCACAAACAGCCTTCACACTGCCTCTCACCCTGGGACCCTCATTCAATACACTGATTCCACCATAATCTGTATTGCACAATCACTACCAGAACTACTTTCAAAAACTCAACAGTCCTTTACAGCAGTTGAATCCTGGCTAAGAAATGCTCAACTCTTTCTTAATCCAAAGAAGACAAAATTAGTACTCTTTCATTCTAAAAACACCTCCCCTGTCACTGATCATTTTAACATCCTTGCATCTGACAGCAATGCCATAGAAATAGTGTAGGAAACCACACTTCTAGGTGTTATCATTGACAATAAACTTTCATTCGACTCCCGTATACAGCAAAATATAAAGACAACTCATCAAAAGCTGGGACTTATATAGAAACAAACATTTGTTTACTGCAGCAACCAAAACTACTCTGGCAAAAAAAAAAATATTTTCCTCCCTTCTTTATGTTGCCCCTATTCTAACTAGCAAACTTATACCATAAACAAGATGGAACACTGCTACAATGAAGTTGCAAAATTTGCCACAAGCTGTAAATATCACACACACACCACTGTAAACCACTCCTAGAATTAAACTGGCTTGAACTCCCCAACCAATTTGCCTTTATTCAGCTATCCACCTTGCACAACCTTATTTTCAAGCCTACTGCCTGCCCTGCACTAACCAGTCTAGTCACACCTTACACATCAAATTGATCCCTGTAATCAGAAAACAAAAATCTCTTACCTATCTCAAAACCCACAAGAAAACCAAGTCACTCTCTGGATTCACACTCTGTCTCTATACTTTGGAATTCACTACCTCTAGCTACCAGATCTATGCCTGGCCTAACCCATTTCAAAGCCTCTTTAAAAAATCATCTCAAACATACATGGCTCTGCTCCTGCATAAAGCCTGCCTAATGCTCAGGTCTTCTTCTTCTTCCATACTATCCTCATCATTCTCTTCTATCACATTTCATTCCCTCACAGACTGCAAGATCTTAAGGCTCTTCTAACACTTCTTTGTTTCTATGCCGTATCCTTAAGCTACTGCTCAGGCTGTATTGCTTCTATTCTGATTTAACTCGCTATCTTTCTGCATCACTAACTTTCTGACTATTATTTTCCTAATGGAAACTAACATTCTATTTAGTTATTTATTTGTTTTTTCGTGTACTACAGCAGTTATGTCACACATTGATCTACCTACGTACTATTTTTTGGAGACTACATCATGTACAGTGAGAGTGAATATTATTGTCTATAATGTTTTTAACTCTATAAAACCATCTAGATGTGTAGTATATATTCTTGTAACATAGTTTGTTCTTTCAGCTTGTTTTGTATAGTATTTCTAATGTGATTTGTACTGTATTGGATTTTGCTTTATTTTTATTGTACTGTATGTGGAGCTTTTCTTCCCAGGCCTCTGCTGAAAATGGGTTCTGTGGACCCAGTCAGACCACCCCAGTAAACAAATGTCAAGTAAATAAATAATAAATAAATAAATACTTCAATGTTTTGTAACTGTTTGAATCTGTAAGCCTCCATGAATGATTCTTAGCAACTTTGACACTATAATAATTAATTGTATCAAGTCCACCCCTCTGCATTCATGAAAATGAAGAAAAAGGGCATTTTATTGTCCAGGTTAACAATTTATTGCTGGTGTTCCACATATATTGTTCTGAATTCTGGATAGTCATGCCTTTGTAGATGGCTACAGAGATGTACTACTTTTCATACAGCAGACATCTCAGATTAATATTTATAAAGAGTAAGAATGTCGCTATTGTGTACATCTTTGCAATTTTTACCAGTTGGTGTTCTTTTGATAAATAGTAAAGTTGCCTACTATTAGCATCAAAAAAATTTTTGGGCATCTTTCACAAAAGAAATTGAAGTTTACTTTGCTAGCACCATGAAATTCACTTTTCATCAAAAATATGACTTCCTTAAATGTGATCATTTAAACATCCAAGTTTTAAATGTAAACTTGTATGATACGGAACATAGTTTTTGTCAAAATTTGAATGCCCAAGAATTGCATCATGTCATTAAAATACATCCTTCAACCTTTCTGATATTGCCTGCTCATGCATTCCCTTCTCCTCTTCAGAAGGTATGTCTGACATACAGATGGCAGTCATTTAAGATGGAATACAGCATATTTTACAGGATTAACTCCAATATCTAATTTTTTGAGCTTTGTGAATGCATTTAGTAGAATTTGTAAAGACAGTAAAACTACAGTGCAATTACACAAATACAACTAGAATGGCATGGATTACAGAAGGTGTATGTGCACTCATATACCACAAGAAATTAACTGCCACTTGAAATCATTATACTTACTTTTTCAGCCAGGGCTGTAGGGTATGACTTAGCCCCACTCTATGTGATGACACACAAAAAAAAGCAATGTGGCCATCTCATTCCCAAATGAAATCAGTCCCTGGCACATTTCTAGTACCTTGAACTGAGGAAATCAAGGAAGAACCCAAAAGATCACAAAAAAGTTAATAAGGGAGAGAGTTCATTATTTTTTCAGGTGTATATCAGCTCACTTGGCTATTTTCAATATCTATTTATCTATTTATTTATTTATTTTACATTTCTTTACCAGGAAAGTCTGATTGGACAAGTCCTTTTTCAGCGGAGCCGCAGGGAGAAAAGCTCCAGTTGTACAAAGAAAAATACATAAAAGAAATAACAGGAATTCTCACAAAAACAACATATATACTATTGTCATGTACAGCTCATGAGAAATTATTCATTTACAGTTATAACTTAGTAATTGTAATTCAATGACATTTCCATTTACAACACAGTAATAACAAATCAATGATGGTGAGAATAAGTTATTCCTTGCAGAATAAATGAAACAAATAATAATTCAAAAGGAAATTCTAGTTATGGAGACAAAGCCAAAGTTCAGGAGGAATGTCTAGTTACAGGGGCAGAGGAATGAGTTACCCTGGAAAGTTTCAGGGACAGAGCCAGGTATTTGTGAGATGTGTTTTTAGGAGTTTTTTAAATTGAGAAGAGCAGTTAGAAGCAAGTGAGGTTGGCATATAATGGAAGGGATATTGTCTATTGCTAATTTTAATGTTGCACTGTATTTTACTGCAGTTAATAACTAACATCTATTCCATCTCACCCCACTTGAGTTATCTCTTTACTGATTGGTGCATGCAATTTTACTTTCTCTTACCTTATTCAAAATTAATGCAATCCATACTAAAATCTATTACACTAGATGACATTAATACATTTCACTATAAAACCTGCAACATAATTTATTTTCATAAGATTATCCTTTGCCTCAGTGTCCCAATCTATGTTTTACAACTCCTTTAAGGCTGTTGTTACCATCTTCTGGTACCTTACTGGCTTGTCTGGATTTTCTTTCTTTGCAAATTGTTTTCTGGCAGCAGACCATAATCTTTTGGGTTTGGAGCCCTGAGAATGGAGCACATTCACCCTCACTCCACATGGGTTCACTCCTCTCCTCTCCTCCTCTCCCGTATCGCCAATTTCCACCCAACCCTTCTTGTCCTCCTCTACATTTCTATTTTACTCATTCCTTTTCCTAAACTACAGTCCCCTGTTCCTATCTAATCATCCTATCACTTCTACTCTTTTCATCCAGTGTTATCTTACAGCTTTCCAAGTCATCTATCCCACTTTCACTCCTCCCTTTTGGCTATTCCACCTCCTCTTGCCACCCCTTATACCACTACCTGAGCCAAATATAACTTATACCCATTCTCATTCTTTCATCTTATACACCATCTTCCATTTACTTCTCTGAACTGTTTACTATGCTCCCCTCCATATCTAACCATTTTTCTCTTTCAACCATATACCTGTCTGTCAAATCACCCCTCACTTTGTATCCCCTCTAATTACCTACATCAAACCAAAGTACTCTCTCTCTCTCTATCTCTCTCTCTACAGATCCTTTCATCCATAATTTCTTCCCTAAGCTACATATCTGCAACATGCATACATCTTTTTTTATTACCTAAACCTTACATTACTTGAAAAATTTCCAGCCTACTCACTCTCTTTCTTTCCACCGTATTCTCTCTTCTGTAATCTCACTTTAAATTAACTCACAATCTGTGTCTAGCAAACATATTCCTGCTACTACTACTACTACTACGTCACCTTACAAGCCACCAATTCTTCATCAGACTCAAAATACTATCTCTCATTCTAAGCTACCCCCCACTCATCACACTGTTTATTTTTGTTCAGTGTGAATTGCTTTAAAGTTATTTAATGTTTCACTTCACCTTTTCTTTAAACACAAAATTCTTATCTCCTCTTTCTACTAGAACAAAATAAAATACAGGCTGAACATCACCTCATTAAAACTATCACTGTCTCACCTATACTCTAAAATATCATACAATGTGGTGATATCCACCATAATCCTGGCCCTGTCTCTCTATCAACTCCCTCAACTCTAATGCTTACTTCCATATATTCCAAACAACTAAACACTGCTTTCATAAGTATCGGCAGATGTTAAATAAAGTCATTGAGCATCATTCTGGATCTTACAATATTCACCAGATATGCAGACACTTAAATGTGGCTAAAACCTCAGATGGAATACCCTGAAATTCTTCTCCTGGCTATGATATTATTTGGCATACAGACTGCATAAAAAAACAAGCAATCTCATGTACTTTCTCCCTTTATTAATAACTCCACCAACGTTCCATACCACAGAGATGCTTCTCTCTCTCTCCTTACCGTAAATGACCATATAAATCTGTGCATAATTGTTCTCTATATTCTCACAGAAAATAATATTTCAATTCTAAAAAATATACTTACATTGGATATCTAATACTACCCCTGATGAAATTATTATCCTAAGAGATATCAGTGCTGACTGGCAAAACCTTACATCACATTATCTCACCTTCAAACAGCTTATTACTTCCCACACTCACTTCAACAAGGCCAGACAATGGCCCCACTATAGACTGGATCCTTTTTCTTGATGATAGTGCATACATTTCATCTGGAATCCTCACAGACTCTCTTTGTGATCACCATACTATATTTTCCATAGTTATTGTCACTCACCATGTCAAGCATTACTTACATAAGGAGATCTGTAACCTCTCAGACATTAATTGCGATGTATTCACTGAAGCCTTAAATCTTTTAGCTGGTCTACTCTCAACACCATAAAACTAAATGATGCCATGCATAAATTTAAAACCATATTTTAAGAAGTACCACAAAAAAATGTGCTCACTTAAGAAAGAAAATAGTAAAAAACAGCCATGTCCCTTGGCACTCCAGTCACAGTAGAAGTCTAATTTATCATAGAAATAAGGTATGGAGACAATGGCAAAAAAAGCACCATAAAATGTGTAACTATACAAAAAACAAGTCAGTATCAACAGGAACCAATACTATTTGGATCCTCAGAAAAATCAAATAAATGATCTTAGACTATTGTGCTCATCCATAACAATCTTACAACTAGGAACAATGTCTCAAATCCATTCCCTAACCTTTACCCTTTAGAATCACCTACTAGATTTAATGCCTACTTCATACACTATATGGCTTCCTTTACCTCAAGCTCCTCCCTCATCTTCCAAGACTGGATAGCGCCACCCTCCTTAAGAAATGTCACCTCCACAATAAAAACATTCTCTCCCTCCTAAAAAACAATTATTAAACTCAAGACATGTTCATTCTCTACAACCAATCTGCCATCAGACTACCATAAATTAGCTGCTGAATCAATCACACATGCAGTTTCCATTCTTATCACTAAGTCCATGCAAAATCCTATGTCCTCTCCCTCTGGAAAAAAGTCCATATAATTCCTCCCCACAAAAATGGCACAACCAACAAAATAATCAGTTTTAGCCTCATCGTAGAACTATCCCCCTACCTCATAAATATTGAAAATGCTTACATAAACAAGTTGTCTAGCATTCCTTACGGGAAAAAAATACCAACCTTGAAAAACATGTTTTTTGACCAGCTAATGCTGCAATAATTGGACTTCTTAGACTTCACCACTAAGGCTGGAGAAATTGATAACATTTTTTCTCTTTTCATTTTTTTTAGATTTATCCAAAACCTTTGATGCAGTCTGTTGAAATAAACTATTGTAATAAATGGCTACCCTGGGGATCTCTACTGCTACTCCTCTTAAATATTTTTCTGACTACTTGCCAGACAGATATCTGTCAGTAAAATGGGTATTGGTGATTTCCTCTTATCTTCCAGCTAATACTTGTGTGCCACAAGGGTTCAGCCTTGATCCCTTCTTTCTAAACTTATTTCTAAATGAACTATACACATCTTCACAACAAGTATCCTTTATACAATATAAGTATGATTGCCCTCTAATCTACTCCTCCAACAGCCTTCCCCATCTGCAAACCATCATCTAAGATGCCATTAACTTCACAAAATGCTGGTTTTCTAGTAATCATTTTCTGCTCTTTCCTAAAAAAAAGTTACTTTTACTTTTCCATAAATCTCATACCAATAAAAAGAATAACTTCTCTAAACAATTCTGAAATTAATGTTTTATTATATGAAACTAAGTGTTATTATTAGATGATCTCCACATACAAAATTGTATAAAAACTCATCAAGAACTAGGATCACTTTACAGAGCTAAGAACTCAGTTACAGATCCCACTAGAGCAACTCTAGCCAAAACATATGTTCACCTTTTCTTCTACATGGTTGCTCCATCCTGATGAATCTACAGAGTTTTTAAAATCTAAACTAAAACAATATTGAATTGCCCCTTCACCTTGTGTGTGTGTGTGTATATATAGGTTCATAGATTAGTACTAGGCTAACTGCCCTTGCGAGCCATTTTAAGCCTAGCCAATTATCCCTTGTGAGACTCCAACCCTGCACCTTGTGTTTGTAAGGCAAACACACACACATATATATATATATATATATATATATATATATATATATATACACTCAGCTTCTCTTTGTTCACAAAATAATGCATAATCCTTCATTTTCCTATCCCAGTATCAGCAACATCCTCCACCACTGTTGTTCAAATTATCCTCATTACTCTGCTGATAAATAATTAGTTGAAATTTACAAACCAAAAAAAAATCTATAAGACAAAGCTTGTAATCCAGCTGTATGGCAAAAGCTTGGAAATCCACCCAAATAACTATCAGGTCAATACCTAGCATTGATTCATTCTAGCCCTCATTAAAATAATTTCTGTTTTCAATCTACAGTAGGCTAATATACTAATTTAATCTTAACTCATGTTAATCCCTTCCTCATATTCTTCTTGCTAGCTCCCTTATTTACCTATCTCTAATCAGCATTTTTTTTATTCTGTTATAGATCTATATTATTTACTACACCTTTGCACATAATTTTTGTAAAGCTCTGTAAAGTATAATCCATATCTTCTGTCAAAATGTATGCACTGTTTTTTTTTCAGTTCCATTTTCCTTGCGTTTCTATACATATGTGAACTGTATAAATGTTTTCTTCCTTACAGACTTATATTGTAATTGTTCATATGACCTACATATGCTTAATTTTTTGTATCTGTAGAACTTTTCTCCCTGAGCTTTTATTTAAAAGGAGTACTTCTTTCCAATCTGACTTTTCCGGTAAATGTGTTAATAAATAATTAAATGTGCATTTGCTTTATTTTTACCAAGACATCATTATTAACCTTTTCCATGTAGCATTACATAAAAACCCACACTGCTGTTCTTATAACAGTTAAAAGGAAAATCCATGTCCTTTTTATTTTATTTTGTATACTTTGCACCAAATAGATTGCTTTCTTTTCAGAGTAGAATATATAACTATAAAAAACTGGTTAGACTTTGTACAATTTATGAATTCCAGATATATAGTCAGAATCTAAAATAAACTATAGATAAAATATAAAAGAATTTGTACAATGTATAAAATGTTAGGTAGTGGTCATGAAACCAAAATGACTTTCTGGAATTTATTAAAGTCATGAGATTCTATATATAAAAACAAAAGCTAAATGGAAAAATGAAAATCATTGCATTTAATGTGCAAAATCAACAATTTATACCCTGCTTATGAGTTCAGTTTGGAATAATGGCACATCACACCAGTAAAAGGCAGCTGTTAAAACTGACAGGGAACAGCAATAGAAAGTCCATGGGAATGAAATGTTCTCAAATAAGATTAATATCCTCAAGAATTTTTGCCACCACAGAAGGGAATCCTACGGATTATCAGAATGCAGTTCATCTTAGGGATTTACATTGAAAAACATACATTGATGGTACTTTCTCTCAGACGACAGCAGTATAAGTGAACCTCTCAACCTTTTCGTGCAAGAATTATGGACAAAGCTAAAAATAATGATGAGACAAAAGCCCAAAATTAGAAGCAGATTTTAAATTTTGCTTTTATAAACTTACAAAGTTGCTACGATAAAAGATTTCACATTGGAATGCATTTCTGAATGATATGAAGTCTGAAACTTAAATGTCTGCCATTATTTAATAACCTGAATCTGCAATGATTTACCAGAAAACCATAAATTACAAGAAAAACCTAACCAAGATAATCCAAAAAGGAAAACAATCATACAGACAAACTGATTAGTAAAAACTACAAGAAAAACCTAGCCAAGCTAGCGTTTTCACTGTATGATACCTTAAACCTCCTGTAATAGAGGCTCATGGAATATATGCAAATTACACCTTAAGGACATCACGTGTTTCAGCTATATGGCTTGTGAATCCCCATAGCTTTATCCTCTTTCTTTTTTAAGTCTTTATGGACTGATTCAGGCCAACAAAGCCTCAGACCAAAAACATGATACAAAAGCCTCAACATTCTTTAAATTCTTGAACGGTGACAGTTACATGTGCAAACAAATAGGAGTAGACAGTTTGTACCTTTTGCTTACATTACAGCTGAAAGGCACTGACAGTGGTTTGTGGAGATCAGTTGACACAGGGTAAGGACGTTGTCCTTTTCTTCACTCGTATGATCACACAGTTCACATAATTATTGGGATGTGGGGGCAATAGCCTTCCATGCTGGAAGCATGGGGATGGGGAGCATTGCCTCTAAATGGCTTGTTTTGTCTAATGGCATTTGTTTTTAACTGAATATTTCATGGTTTGTGTCCAATGTGTTGAATCTCAATGGCAATTTATGCAGTGATTCAATATGCTCCCCTCAAAATTGCAGCAATATATTATCAGGTTGCAAACATATCAGTACTGATGAACCCTGCTCCTCAAATAGCTTTCTGACAAAAACATGATAGTCTGCAACTGAACAAGTGCAGATGTGGTACAGGTTGTCTGTTGAAGTGTTCACTAAGGCACATAGGCAGGGACTGAACTCAATAGCCTAGTAAAGAAGAAAGTCTATTTGAATGAAATGTTCTCACACAGGATTAACATCTTCCAGAAGTTTTGCTGCCACAGATGAGAACCCTGCAGTTTGTCAGAAAACAATTCATAAAAGGGGCTCACATTGAAAAACTTACATTGATAGTGCTTTCTCTCAGATGATTCCAGTTCCATAAAGGGTCATGGCTAGCATGATGTAGACAACTGTCTAATGCATTGTTGATATATTCCTAATTGCTGTGTACATGTAGACAACAAGCTATATCAGGGTTCCTGTAACATATGGTGAATGTCATACAGTAATGAAAGCTTTGAATAGCATATGCCACCTCTGATGAGTCCTGGGTCCCATTGGCTGCAGGCACATTGCCTTTAATGACCAATCAAGTGATGAAGCAGATATATATGTGAACAGAAAGAGAAGTTACTCTATAGATCTCCTTCTGTTCATATACAGAAAGATATGCTATCCTCTACAATGTCAGGTTAGATGTTATTCTTGCACTATCCCAAGAAGCATCTGCACCTGACTCCCTTGCAATCCTCATGATACGCACTTTGTATAATGGGCACACTGTAGCAAATGATTGCATATGGACATATCCCACATCGCAACCCGTTGAACAAATAGTCATGGGAGCCAAAGTAGGAAAAGTATATAGGAATGCGTGCTGTTAGGTGGTCCTGATGGAGAAGAGTAGTACAAATGCATGTCCCTTTGCAGGTCAATGGTTGCCCACTCCAGCAGCAACTAGCCACAGTTATCTGAATTCCATAATACAAACCAGATGAAAGGTTAGAAAGCAATAATGTCCATAATCAATTTATATTGTTAACTTCTGTATAGCAAGATTCACATAAACTCCAGTCCTCTACCTGAAAACATCTTGCTTTGTGATCTGTTGATTCAGAACTGTCCCATTGCATCCACAGTAATGTTAGCTCACTTAAATGTTTCTAATTAGCCCTATCAATCATTCACACTTTTAAAGCTGGACATGTCACTATAATCCTGATGTTTTGGTAAATATATAAACCTCATTAAAGAATTACATTTTGGATTCTCAAATATTACCATTACTCAAGGCATACAATACACATGTGCAGGTAGGTGTGTCTACTATCCATTAATTCACCATACACTGCAGAGGTCTCCCAATAAACTCATTACAGATATAGAGTGAACTCTATAACTGTGGCATGTATCTGTGTCTTTCCATTTTCATCAAAAGTTATCACTAAAGGCACTCCACAGTGGTTCACTACAGACATTATAGAAGAAGTGGTCATGGTTGACTTCAGTATGACATATCACAATTAACAAGTGCTCTTTGTGGTTGGAAGTCATTGTGCTTGTTTTTCATAGTCCAGCTAACTGAGACAAGTCAAATATTGCAATAGTTTGTGATATGTCTAGTAGCATGAATGATCATTTGCTGTATGGCATCAGGGCAAAATGCAGAATGTATAATGTTATTCCTGTTGTTGAAAGATGGAATGCATCAGCAGCAGACTAATCAATGGGGATTGAGCCCAGTTAGCTCCTTCCAATGGAAGTATCTGTCAGATACATTAATAGTAATATTTTAAACATACTTGGGAGTACATCACCCATCACAAGATCATTTCATAGAAAGACACTGTCATAGAAAACACCAAGGGTAACAAAAATGTCAAAAAAAGTAGATGGATTTCCTTGCTCTAGTACAACACTTGCCATGTACTACCTCAAAACAAAAGAAACTACCTTTTGAGCCACCAAAACTCTATCTCCAATAAATAAGTACAGATCTGTTCTAGAATTCATCATCATCCCTCAGGTAGTACTAAACCACCTTCCATGCCTCCATATGATCCTGTCAGATGCAGGAACTTAGATTTGATTCCCAAACTAGTAAGCCATAGCAGCAGAGTCAGAATCTATTAACAACAATGAAGCATATTTACCTCTGTACTGGATCTCAAACTGGAATATGTAAGATTAATAAATAAAGTATGCTTGCAACAATTTAGGATTGTTTGCATCTAATAATCTAGCCTGTCAAATTTTACAATTAACAGCTCCTGCTATGAGCTACCAAATGACTGCCATTACTAATGGTTTTAACCCCTTTTGGAGCTTTTCTCCCTGGGCCTCCACTGAAAATGGGCTTCTACACAGTCAGACTTTCCCAGTAATCAAATGTCAATAAATAAATAAATAAACAAATAAGTAAGTAAGTCAATATTAAATATACAAAGAGTAGCACACTTCTGTAATCTAGAAATCTGCAGAGATTATTCCTCAATTTTATAACTTTTCATAGTTCCATGTGATAAATAACATGAAGTAAATTGCTTTGTTATATCCCTTCTCAAACATCCTGGAAAAGTGCTACCACATATACCTCCTTTAACAAACCATCTCAAGTAATATCTTTTCAGAAGATGAACATGGTTTCTGTCCTGGTCATAACATGGATATCAATATCCAGGCAGTTACTGTAGCATTTCTCCCCGGGCCTCCGCTGAAAACAGGCTCTGTGGAACCTAGTCGGACTTTCCCGGTCAACAAATGATAAATAAATAAATAAAATAAATAATAAAAATACTGTAATGTGATACAATGTACTGAATATCAGACATTTGGTTATACACTGTTCTTGGATTATTTAAAAAGTTTAGAACTCTCTTCCTCTACCTGTTTATAATGCATCTATCTTGCATCAAATATTCCAAAACCTTTGTGAAATCACGTTTGTGAGCCCCTAAAAGGGGAAAAAAAACAAACAGATGAGACCATACAACATCATTCCTGCCCTGGCATTTGCTGTCAGGGTGTAGCAAATTGCAGGCTTAATTTTCAGCAATCATATTTGAGATTCCTAGTAAATGTACACTAAAGTAAGGATGTATAAAGATGATCTGAAGTCATGGAGTGCTTTGTGCAATTACAAAAGTGAATTTCTAAAAATCAACACTGAGATTATCAAGTCTCTTTTATGCCACTTGTATTCACATATCAGCACCTTTATATTATTCATTAACAGAAGCAGGATCTCTGGGTCTTGAAAAGTAGGAGCATCTAGCCAAAAATATGGGCACCTGGTTAGCATACGATTTGGTACCAAATAAAACATAACTCTTCCTGGTTCTAGTAGGAATATGGGATACTACTCAGAAACATGCTTAAAAACGAAAAATATAATGATGTTATCAAAGTGATACTGAAATAATGTATCTAAATTATTGGTATGACTATTATGTTGGTCATTTGGTGTGGTTTACTAGATGGCTTACAAAGCCCCATGTGATGAAGGGGATCTGTGCTGGAAATAAAAGAAAAGATAAAAAATTGCAGGGAAAAAAATGGAAATTTTGCCTGGCATCTTTATAAGTTAACATATGTCCTTCCTTCTTCAGCAGCAGAGCAGCATGGGAGAATCAAGAATGTGTGTGTGTGTGTGTGTGTGTGTGTGTGTGTGTGTGTGTGTGTGTGTGTGTGTGTGTGTGTCTGTGCGTGCAGGGGCAAGCGTGCCCCTAAACAAGTGTGGGTACTTAAATTTGTGTTTAAATCAATATGTGAACTTTGTCCCACAGTCACTGAAGGTCTAGGACTTTCTGTATCCCAACAAAAGCAGAATTTACCTCTCATTTGTATCCTGTAAATTGAGGGCTGTGTACAATGTTGGGCTTATGCAAGCTTTCAAACTTTCGCAATAACAAAATGCATAAAATTTATAATCACAACAGAACTTTATTATAGTTATGCAAGAGCAAGTTTGGTAATATGTTCAGTACATTTGATTCCATAGGCCATTGTCAACTAATAATAAACCACATTTTAATTTTCAGTTTAATAGCATCTGTGACAGCCTCTCCACCCTGGGCCAATAATCAAAGAGCCTCATTCCTCACCACTGATGGTCAATAAAAACAAGAATGGATTTACACAGTATTTTAAGATGCAGCTTTTTGCATCATGCACAGTTTTCTCCAACAGCACACAGGGAACACGATCTAGACCTGGGAATGGACTCTTTGTCTCTCCAGATCCCAAGGAAGACTCACTTTGGAGCACTCTGTCCCATTTCCAAGTAGATGACACAGCCAAACCTGGTTATTTGATTTACACACACACACACACACACACACACACACACACACACACACACACACACACACACACACACACACACACACGCACGCACGCACACACACACACACACACACACACACACACACACACACACACACACACACACACACACACACACACACCTGGCTGTACACCTTCTGCTCAGACTATAGGGTTACCACTCTGACACCAGTCAACCACTCTCAGGCTTTTACAAGGGTATTCAGTTATACTAAGTAAAACAATACTATTATGAATGGTAGAGTATAACCAAAGCAACAAGGCTTTTCAAAGTGGCCAAGACATTACTGAAATAAGTACAAGTACTCTCAAGATGTTAAAAGTATTCTCTAAAAGACCAGCCACAAAAGGAAAATGTTTCCTGGAGTATATTAATTCCATTGCCCTGGACCATCTCATTCTTACCTCTACTAGAGGTAGCAACATCCTTGACCTGGTCATTACTAACATGGACGAATGTTACTCTACACCAATAGTCAACTCCTCCCTGGTTAGACCTGACCACACACTAATCACCTTGGAAATCCACATTCACCCCCCCTCCCGCAAAGGTAACTACCATGAAAAACTTCTCCAAAGCTAACTTTGTGCTCCTAAAAACAGAGGTGGCTAACTTCACGGCACCCATGCAAATGGAGAATAGTTGCATGACAGCAGAATCATACACCAATGCACTGTATGAACAAGTACACAAATGCATGGATCTCGCCATACCAAATAGAACCAAGACACTCTCCTCCAAAAAAGGAAGCCAATCTGGTGGTCCTCTGTCATAAACAAACTCTACAACAGAAGGAGGAAACTAATGCGGAATAAGGTGAAGTCCCAAGACTGGAAAAACTACCTTATCAGCCTTGAAAAAAGTTGAGATCCCTCATCAAATCCTCTAAAGCTAGCTATGAAAACAGAATTGCAGCAGATAGTAAAGACAATCACAAGGCCTTCTACAGTTATGTAAAGAATCTCCACGGCAATATCCAGATTTGCTCTGAGCTTCTGCACAATGATACCTCCTATACCAAGCCAACAGATATTGCCAGTATATTGGCCTACAGATTCAGTGCCAACTTTACCCCTCTCCCCTGAAAGGATGAATCACAATAACAGTAGATTTCCAGGCACCCAGTATTACTGCTGCACAGGTTAAAATGGCACTCTCCAAGGCCAAGAATACAGCTTCTATGGGACCTGACAATATCCCTGGTTGTGTTCTACATGGATTACAGAGTGAGCTGGCACCTTACCTGTGTTCTATCACAGCCTCACCTCAGGCTTTGTCTCTCCCAAATGGCGCACTGCTACAGTCATCCCTCTCCACAAAGGCGGAGTGACTACAGACGCTGGGAACTATCACCCCATTAGCCTGATGAGTCTGATTTGCAAAAGCTATGGAATGCATCATCATGGACCTAATAAACAAGGAAGTAGGGAATCTACAAACTCTGGACCCCACACAGTTTGGTTTTGTGAAGGGTAGATCATGCCTGCTCAACTTGGTTGACTTCTCTGAGTCAATAACCAGAGCTGTGGATGAAGGCAAGGTGGTGCATACAGTCTACCTTCATCTGGCCAAGGTGTTTGATACCATTCCCCACTCAGGAATCATAGAAAAACTCACTAAGCTTGGAATCAACCCCTATATCACTAGGTGGGTTGCAAACTTGTTCACAGATAGAATCCACAGTGTGAAAGTCGCTGACTTCAAGTCAGACTGCCGACTAGTCATGAGTGGAGTCCCACAGGGTTTGGTCCTGGGTCCTCTCCTGTTTGGTATCGACTTCTCTGAAGTCCAGGCCAACATGAAGGAACTCTGGCTGACAAAGTTAACAGACAATTGCATGTTGGGAGCTATTATTAACTCCCAAAGTGATGTTGACATCCTACAGAATGGCCTCACTGAGACCAACGACTTGTGTCAGAACCATGGCCTTAAGCTCAATGCCAAAAATTATGTCATCGTCCCCTTTGAGAAAAATCCGGTTCTCATGAATTACCACATTGATGATAGTCCACTGAACACAGAAGGCATTATAAGAGATCTAGGAACACAGGTTGACAGCAACCTCTCTTTTGATCACCACATTCCCAATGTGGTCAGAAAGTCCTTCTATGTGGCACATCTCATTACTAAGGGTTTTGTATCCAGGAAGAAAAAGGTCATTGTCTCCCTCTACTCTTCCCTCATTAGGCCAGTCATTGAGTACAATGCCCCATTTGACATGTACCTCACTAGACACTTGCAACAACTGGAGAGGCCGCAAAAATCCCTTACAAAGAGGATCCTAGGCCTTAAACACTTGTCCTATATAGACAGGCTCAAAAAACTCCACTATTCTCTGTCTCATATTGCCTACTTAGAGGCGATCTCTGCTTGATTTAAAAAGCCATGTGTGACCAAGCTCTGTTAGAAATGCTATATTTATAGAAATCCCTATCCCTCCTTACCACACACTCTAGAGACCTCAATCTCATTATCACAATTAACCGAACATGCTGGAAGGACAGGTTCATAACCCAGAGACTGCCCATGCTATGGAATAGACTTCCCATACATGTCAAGCAGAGCACCTCACTGACCCTCTTCAAGTGAAATCTTGATGAGTGGATGGGAAACAAAGAATTCACCCCGGGGATAACTCCAGTGGCTCTACTCGACAGAGGCACTGGGAACTAAGGTCGGGTGGCTTTATGCCAGGGTAATCCTATGGCTATGCTTGTAAAGGCCCCAGAGCCATTAGCCTAGTATACACCTATGAACCTATGAACCTATGAATAAAATGGAAAACATGAGAATACTAAACATCTAAGTACAATAAACCCCAGAGTTTCAATCACAGGAGAAATAAAAATAACTTATTTGGCCAAATTCAAGCAGATGCAGAAAAACACTACTTAACTAATCTCACTGTATTTCATGACTGTCTGAAAAAAAACTGTTCCCTAGATAACTTAATTAATACAGCAAGGCAACATTAGATACTGAGATGCTTACTTCCACAAGGCAAGGCGAACTGAACTATTCAACTGACTGACTGTGATAACTGTCATAGATCTTTATATAAAGTTCCAAAGAAAACAAAACACACTGCTGCAGTGAGAGTTCCATCCTCTCAGTACTGGTTATAGAATGACATCACATTTGATCACCTGACTCTGGTACAATACACACTCAGAGCTTTGCTAAGATCTGTTGCAATATATGAAAATTATAGAAAATTTTCAAAAACGTCTACTCTTCCTTTTCAGAATTCTTTGTATAAACATATACATTTAATCAGTTATAATAACACTGTTGATGCATTTTTAACACAAAAATCTGTACAAATCAGTATGTTAGTCAAATGACACAACATTGTTTAAGAAACTCCAGCTAGCTATGCTGGTATATGTTACACATGCATTGCCCTATTCGCCCTGGCACAGACGCCAATACCTAACATCATTACAGTACCCCAGCTTGCTTTCATAATAGTACCTTCACACATATTATACAGAGCAGCTTCTTGATATAGTCATCTTAGCAACCAAACAAGAAGTTTCTCTGTGGCAACAAGTAATACACAATGGGGCTGTGTTTGAGGAATAGGTAGGCATTTTTCATTTTCTCCAAACAGAATGCCTAATAAATAATCAAAATTTGATGTATTGAAAGCCAAAATATAGAGCTAATGGGGTTGGGTTTGTATAAATGGTTGGAGGTTGGAATAAAGAGTTCTGGAGCTGTTGTAATAATTGTTCAAGTGTTTACTTCACAGACACAAGGTCAGGGATTGATTCTTATCTTTGATACTGAAATTGTCTAGGCTTAAAATGACCCACAACAGCAGCTCATCTATAAACCTATAATATGTTGAAATGTCATATCATTGAAACTTTGTAATGTTAAACTCAAAATGTCTAATAAATTTATTTTATACCAAGTATGGACTCTAATTTTTATCCTCCACACCCTCTTAGCTTATATACACTAACTATACAGATGCATATTGGGACATAGGCAAATTCCATTTGTAAACATGTAACTGCTCTGTGCAAACAGGGATTACACATCCCGATCCCCCAGATACTGCAAGCCTTGCACAGTATGCAGGACTAGTACAGGAACTCCAGCAGGCAATATGTCTGCCATGCGATCCAGGAATAACCTGTAGGGGAGTGCACAAGCACTCCTGCACTAGTCCTACATGGACTCAGCCCCTGTATGCAAATTACCCATTTTGCAGGAGAAATCCATGCAAATGAGGTGAATTTGTGACCCAGAAAGCTAGAATTTGGCCTTGCAGGACTAGTGTAATCTGCAGAAATGCACTCCACCAGTAACGGAGTACATTTCTGCAAATTACAAAACGAAGCCATGACAGCTCCAAATAAAGGGTGAATATCATGTAGAAAACATGCCAATGGCCAACTATAAGGCCATTGGCATGGAAAACACATGCAAAAATAAACAAAAAATCAACTTTTAATTTTTTAGCTGATCTTGGCAGTTTAAGCATAAGGCAGCAGCACGAAAATGGGATTGGGGGAAAATAAGAAAAAAATTTAAAATAAGCATCCTAACCAAAATATTTTGCCATTATACTCAATGGCAGGTAGAATACAACATGGCCAGTGAATAGTGGCTGCCAATGGGGGAGCCTTAGTGTGGGACATGTAACTATGCTTTATCAGGAAATTCCATGCAAATGAGGGGAATGATACTGAATCTCAGATTTCCCCTGCATGCTAGTCAGCACCCAAGAGTGTAAGAGTAGGAATAGTTTGGTGCAAGCCTAGGAGTTAGGTGACATCATAGGGGGGTGTGTCAAGCATACTTTAAGTGGATTGGAGGCCTGTGGCTCAGGTTTGCTCCTAGTTTAGCAGAGCTAAGCAAGGGGGTGTGTCTGAGGCTGCCTAACACTCTTTACATTGCCTAAGTGGTTGTGCACACCATGCACCAGGTTTTAAAGGAAGAAAAAAAAGTAAACTAGGAAATAGCAGCTCTGTGCACATTTGAGCATTGTGTTTGCGCGGCATGCCCCCGGCCTTAAATAGGAAGGAAATGGGAAGGGAAAACAGCAGTAAGAATGTAATCAAGTAGAACTAGCATAGCTGGCAAGTGAAATGTATCAGAATCAGCCAATTACACAGGCAGCAGACCAGACCAGCCCAGAACACTACTATAAACTATGCAAACACCTTTCCCTCTGGTTTTTCCCATACACTACACCACTGGTGTGTACAATCAGGGAAATTTTAACAAACAAAACAACAAAATGATAGGGGCTGCAATGGCTATCATACAACATGCGGAAGAGGCTGAGGGTGGTGAGTATGTGAATGCTGTTGACCAACCCACAGTGAGGAGATGGGGAAGAGTGTACAGACCCAGGGTAACCTACCAGGGGGTATATGAACTGGAGATAGTGGAGTACTATAGGGTGGACAGGGACCTCTTACAGCAAATTGTTGAGCTGTGCCGGCCACACCTGACACACAGAACAAACAGAGGGGAACCCATCCCAGTGGATACCAAGATATGTGCACACCTAAGAATACTAGCTACAGGTACCTTCCAAAGGCCAACTGGGGATATGATGGGGATCTCACAGGCATCAGCATCCAGGCTACTTCACCAGTTCCTGGATGCCATTTCAGCAGATGCCAGTGAGCACGTATATTTCCCCAACTTCCATGAGGCATTGGCCAGCAATATGCAAATATTCCACCAAATAGCAGAATACCCTGAGGTACTGGCTGGTATTGACTGCATGCACATATGCATCAAAGCACCACCCAGTGAGCAGGGTAAGGTCTACATCAGAATACACCACGAAAGCACTCAGAGAAAAAACACAGAAGTGGCATTAATCCATCTTTATTCAGTCTGTCCTGGTACCTCAGCAGTTCGCCTTCAATGGGACACATTCAAACATTTTCAGTGTTCTTTTTATATATGCATCAATCAATTAATTAAACAATTAATTATTTCAAACATTTTTAACTCATTCAACACTAAACATTAGTTTACAAAAGTTCAAGTATAATATTATTTTCATTTTTTCATTTTTTCATCACTTTAAAGAATAAATTATTTCATTTTTAGCAAAATTCTTATATATGTGTTACAAAAAATACAACTTTGAAATAAATACTCTATTATATTCAAAATTACAATATCAATAAATTTCATCAATTTTATAAATTCCTTTCACTTAGAAATACAATGTAATGCCCTATAAATCACTTTTTGCTAAATTTAATTCAAACATAATTATAGAGTTTCTTGTACATAAATTTAAATTTAAATTTACAATCCTGAACAAATACTTTATAATGTTCAAAATTATGACTACAATAAATTTCATTAACTTTCCAAATTCATTCCTTTGGGAAATAAAATGTGATACCATATAATCATTCTCTGTTCAAGTTTATTCAAGGCTGTTTTAGAATTCCCTGTACACAAGTGGGGCCTAGCAAGTACACTGAATCTGAAACTGTCATTTTTACCATCATGTATATTACAAAAATGAGTAGCCACAGGACTTTCCAAATTGCCCCTCCTTATATCACCCAAATGCTCCAGAATGTGAATCTTAATCTTCCTAGTGGTTTGACCAATGTACCACATAGGTGGAACACAATCACATCCTAAAATATATACTACACCAGATGACCTACAGTCAAATCTCTCAAAAGCAACATATTTCTTTCCATTTATTTTAATTCCATGCATATTTTTAATTTTGTCACAAACAGAGCAACTACCACAGCTATACATCCCAATATTACTATCTACCATAACTTCCAATTTTCTATTCAAAATTTCTTTTAAGTTAGGATACCTTTTATAAGAAAAAGTAATATGCTTAGGAAAAAGGTGACCAATTGCTGGATCTTCACATACCACATGCCACAACCCCCTAACAATTTTCTCCATAGTAATGGAGAAATTGGAATACCTAGACACAAAAAATATTCTATTCCAATCTGAAAAAGTTTCAGAATAATCTACATTCTCATGTCTCCACATCCTAAATGTCTGATCTTTACACAATTTCCATTTTATAGCTTGAAGTTTGTCATGATCATAACCACGAGATATTAATCTATCCAAAATTCCATCACAAACTTCCTCCCAAAGCTTTTTATCTGAGGTATTTCTCAAATTCCTTTTAAATTCCCCTTCTGGTAAAGCCTTAATCAAATGTAAAGGGTGCATGCTACTAGCATGCAAAAAGTTATTAACTGATGTAGGTTTACTAAAAGTTCTATATTGAACCAAGCTATTCATTCCTACATAAAACTCTACATCAAGAAAAGGAATTTTAAATTGAGATATGTGTGCTACAAATTTTAAACCATGATGGTTATTGTTCAAATCCAACAAAAACTGATCAAACAAAACAGTGTCACCCTTACACACAAAAATTAAATCATCGATATAACGTTTGAAAAATACAACATTATTGACAAAAAATGTATTTTGAAACATACATGCCTTCTCAAATTCCCCCATGTAAATCACTGCATAACTTGGCGCAAAAGCTGCACCCATAGCAGTTCCATTTACCTGCAAAAAATATTCATTTTTCCACAAAAAATAATTATGTGTTAAACTAAATTCAAGCAAACTTAACAAAAACCTAGTGCGTGGTCCTTCTCCCATCACTTTGTACATTGCTTCCAAGCCCCATCTTATCTTAATATTGGTGTAGAGTGATACAACATCAACACTGGCCCAGTAGTAACTCTCTTCCCATTTCAGCCCTCTTAATGCTAGGCAAACATCTTGAGTATTTCTCACATGTGACTGTACTTTTGGAAGAAATTTCTTAAGGTGAGAATCCAGGAAATGGTTAACCCTCTCAACAAAAGACCCAATTCCTGAGATAATGGGCCTACCGGGGGGATTGGCAACAGTTTTATGAGTCTTCGGTATTATGTACATGTAAGGATGACGAGGTTCCCTCACTGTTAGGTTTTTCACATCTTTACCTGTAAAAAATCCTAATCTTTCCCCTCTTTCCAGTAACTCATTGAGTTCATAAGAGTAAGAGGTTAAGGGGTTACCTTTCAACTTTTGATAAGTATCTTCCAATAATAATTTATTAACTATATTCTCATACTTATCAGTGTTCATAATCACCCAGTTGCCCCCCTTATCAGCCGGTTTAACAGTAACCTTATCCAATTTCATCCTAAATGCCTTAAGAGCTACCCACTCATCTTTACTTAAATTAAAAGCCTTTTTACTCACACAAAAAAACTTATGTGCTTGTTCTAATTTAGATAGAATAACATGTTCAAAAGCATTTATTGCCTGAGATTTCTTAGGAGGCATAAAGTTACTGTCAGCAGAAAAGCATGGAACTTCAATATGACCATATCCACCTCCATAAGCCCCTTCCACATTAATATCTGATTCCACAGAAAGTTCAAGAGTATCCTCATTCTCATTTTCATTCAACCCTAGACCTTCATAGTCATATATGCTCAAATTTAAGAGAGATTCATCCAACAGACTCTCATTTCCTGTTAGAGAACATTTTTCTTTTTCATGAAAATAGACCTTCAGGTTTAGTTTTCGAATGAAATCTTTCACATCCAAAAGGATGTCTGAGAAGGAAGGTATTCTAGTAGGCACAAATTTTGTGCCCTTAGATAAAACACTCAGCATTTCCCCAGACAAAAGCACATCAGAAAGATTAATCACACTTAAGCCAATGTTATTAATGGAACTGCCATTCAGTCCCACTTCATGTTCTCCACCATTGCTAATAGCATTTTCAAAACATACTTCAGCATTATTAACATGGTCAAACGATTTAACCTGGAAAGCATCCTGAACAGAAACATTTTGATTATGAGTGTTATAAGTGCTACATATATTATTTTCATCCTTACTGCTGTCCTCAAAATGTATTTCAGGCTCACAAATATCTTGGCACATCACTATTGTAACATTTTCAGCGTCAACTTGAACATTTCCAGCATTTTCAACAGTATGTTTTACAATCACGTCATTAACAACTTTCTCAGAGCACGAAACTTCAAGTGCATTCAAACATTCACCTTCAGTGCCCACTACTAGCCCCAAATGCGTACAGACATTGCTATTTAATTGTCAACAATCATGCACATTTCCAATATGTTCCGAAGAAACACTAGAGGGCCTAGGGATATTGTCGTCATAGCATAATTGCGTATTTACATATAAAGCGCCAATGTTAGTTAACATACTTTCAGAAGAAGCTACATTAGAATGCTTAGAAATGCTTTCACTATTACTAAAAGCATTTTCATCATTAAATAATAGCGTATCTTCCAAAGAAACATCAGTGTTGATTAGCGTGCTTACAAAAGAAGCACGCTGAATGTTTAGATTCAGTTTTTTGACTGATTGTTAACTTGCAAATGACTTGTCTTACCCTGTTGTTTTCTCGTCGATCTTGTCTGCACATTGGACATCTTGTTACAAGAATTCTGTTGCCCCCTTCGATTCTCCTCACTCACATCCGAGTCGTCAGCTGCAATATTCTAAAAGGAAACGCTTTTACGACTGCTACCAGTCTCAACTGAAGAACAAGAAGAAACCTCCTCACTTCCTGCTCTACGTCTCTTGGCATTCCTTTGAAAACGGCGCCCCCTTCTGGGCCAATTATAAATCTCATTTCTTTCATAGTCCTGAACATCTCGGTTTAGTTTTGATTTCTTTCTAGCCATGACTTCATTTTCAACTTTTTTCAACTTCTCATTTATTTCTTTGAAATTTGACTGAAAAACAGTTACAGAAACTTTACTTTTTAAATCATGTTGCAATTCTGTAATTTTACAGTGCAAACTATCCATTGTCCGTTGGTTCTTTTTAATAAGAATATTCAGCCAATTCAAACAACAGTCCTGTGCAGCTTGTCTCCATTCAATTAGCAAATCATTTTCATCTTCCTTAAAACCACCTGCTGGCAGTTTATCTATATGCAAACCTCTTGGTGTTATATTAATCATCACATATCTTTCAAGTAATTTTGAGTCATAGAAAACAGTCATTTCTTTTGCCATAATATGTTCTAAGTGCACAAATTCTTCAGAACAAAGTTCATTGCTGCCCCTAGTCCACAAATCAGAAGCAGCATATTTACGCTCTCTTTCCTTCAATATATCAGCAAAAGAAAAAGTCTCACCACTCTGTGCCTCCTCTGATACAGACATCTCCAAAAAACTCAAAAAGCCAAACCACAAATTCTTCAGAATACACCACGAAAAAATACAACTTTGAAATAAATACTCTATTATATTCAAAATTACAATATCAATAAATTTCATCAATTTTATAAATTCCTTTCACTTAGAAATACAATGTAATGCCCTATAATTATGTCTGAATTAAATTTAGTAAAAAGTGATTTATAGGGCATTACATTGTATTTCTAAGTGAAAGGAATTTATAAAATTGATGAAATTTATTGATATTGTAATTTTGAATATAATAGAGTATTTATTTCAAAGTTGTATTTTTTGTAACACATATATAAGAATTTTGCTAAAAATGAAATAATTTATTCTTTAAAGTGATGAAAAAATGAAAAAATGAAAAGAATATTATACTTGAAGTTTTGTAAACTAATGTTTAGTGTTGAATGAGTTAAAAATGTTTGAAATAATTAATTGTTTAATTAATTGATTGATGCATATATAAAAAGAACACTGAAAATGTTTGAATGTGTCCCATTGAAGGCGAACTGCTGAGGTACCAGGACAGACTGAATAAAGATGGATTAATGCCACTTCTGTGTTTTTTCTGTGAGTGCTTTCGTGGTGTATTCTGAAGAATTTGTGGTTTGGCTTTTTGAGTTTTTTGGGTAAGGTCTACATCAACCGCAAGAGCTTCCCTCCATTAACTGTCAGGTCATGTGTGATGCCCAGGGCATAATAATGAATGTGTGTGCTGGCTGCCTGGGAAGCTATCACCATTCCCACATCTGGCATCTGATGCAGCTGTACCAGATATTTACCTATGGGGACATCCCTTAAGGTCACCTAGTGAGGGATGCTGGTTATACACTGGAGCTGTGGCTGATGACACCCATCAGAAATGCACAGACACCTAAACAAGAACTCCATAATGAGGCACACGCACAGACCAGAATTATAATAGAACATGTGTTTCAGATGCCCAAGTCACGGGTCTGTGCCTGGACACATCTGGTAGAGCCTTGCAGTACTCACCAGTTACATGTACCCAAATTGTCATCGTATGTGCCATGCTACACAATATGATCCTGAGGAAACAGCTGCAACAAGAACAGAATGGGGCATGGCCATACAGCCCTCCACCATTACCAAGGCCTGCACAGGCACAGAGTGACTTGGAGGAGGAACAACCTGAGTCTGCCCCAGTAGGTAGAAGGAGTCATGCCCAGTATGCCCTGGCCTTGGCAAAGAGGCAATGCATAGCACATACACTGACACAGGAGAGACCCAGGAAATGACACCTCTCTCTGACTTGCAAATACAGTAAAAGGGATGGCAAACATGTGCTCAACATGTGTAGGGAGTGTACTATGTGGATCTGACATAGGCAGCCCTGCAGCACCACCCTCAATACTGGCACACCCACAAGGTAAGTCAATCAACCTACCAATTGCCGAATGTAGTAGTATATGTTGTTACCTGTATCTATGGTATGGATGTGAGCATGCAAGTGAATCGGGTGGCTGAATGGTATGCCAGCAGATAGTAGACACCTATAGTGGCACCATGAGATCTGTAACAAATACTGGTGTTGTCATTGTAGCCAGTACTACACAGGGCGACCAAACCCACTGCAAGAAATGTGCTGGGCCACATGTGTATCTATAGGACTCACACATGCCAGTCAGGGAGGTACACATACCCAACAACAGTCTCAGCCAGCAGGACAGGTGTGGACAAATACAAACAAAGGCTGTGCTATTGCCTCTGAATGATGCCTATGGGTATCCCCCCCCCAGGCCTACACAGACAGACTACATCTGGTCAGGCAGTGGGATCTTAGTTCTGAAGGGTAGGAAGTCAGAAACTACTATGTAGGTCAATCAAACCTAAGACCTATAGTACACTGATATGCCTCTAGTCAGCATGATAAGTTATAATACAGAATGAAATGTAGTACCTGACATACCAGTACAGTCATAGCAAATGTGTACAAGTGTCAGGTGTGCCCCCCATCCTATGTAGAAATGTAGAAATAGTCAGTTGTGCCCCCCAATCCTGTGTAGAAAGGCAGAAATAGTCAGATGTGCCCCCCCAATTCTGTGTAGAAATGTAGAAACAGTCAGGTGTGCCCCCCAATCCTATGTAGAAATGTAGTAACAGTCAGGTGTGTCCCTTCCTCCAGTCCAGTGTAGAAATGTAGTAACAGTCAGTTTTGCCCCCTCTCAACCTCTGTCTAGAAATGTAGAAACAGACAGGTGTGCCCCCTGCCTCAATCCTGTGTAGAAATGTTGAAACAGTCAGGTGTGCTCCCCACAACCCTACTTAGAAATGTAGTAAGAGTCAGGTGTACCCCCCAAACCTATTTAGAAATGTAGTAACGGTCTGGTGTCCCCCCCAGTCAGATGTACACACGTCGTAACAGTCCGATGTGCCCCCCCACAACCCTATGTAGAAATGTAGTAACATGTATGTGTAGGTATAATACCAGTGGAGCACAGATGCCCAATGGTGGCCAAAGTAGCAGGATAGATTGTAGCATTTGCACAATATGCAGGTATGTGTGTGTTAGGTTGGTGTGTGTTTCATATTGTGTGAGAGTGGTAAGGATGTATGCATTTTCAGGTATCACCTGGTGGCTATTGCCCACTACTGCTGATGACAGGGCCAAGTCCTCACAACTGCAGTGCCTAAGACAATTCCCACCAGTATAACACATGATAGCAGTAAGACATTGTAAATGTATGGTGGTAATATGTGCACCATCTGAAAGACTGAAATGGCATGGCTAGATATACAAGCAGTACACAGGGGAAAGTACCCCAGACATACAGTAAATATTGTGTAACTGTGAAATGGATACACCCTTGGAATTGTACAAGCAGGTATGCATCACATTATCTGGACCTGCAGTAGGGGATACCGGTGTTGTCTGCCCAAACACTTGCAGATCTCAAAGAAAGTAGGACTGATGTATTGGGAAACAGCTGATGTACCTGCACATGCCAGCATAACTGGAATGCCCCATGCATATCTGTGTGTCAGATGCAAGTAGTGTCCATAGCAGACATGCACCCAGCTCACCCAAACACCAACGACAGGTACCTCTCTGGTCGTATCCCTGCTGTGGGGAAAGGGTACAATATGACCCCACCTGTATACGGCAATAGCAAAAGAATGCAGCATGCAGTGCAGGTGTCCCATGCAGGTGTATCCCTCACCATAGGTATCACCCTGCCAGCATCCACACCACCTGATCAAGACTGATAGAAGGTATTGGCATGAACACCTAGCACACCTACTCTGTCACCTCAGGGGAGTATACTGTATGGCGGTCTGAGACTATAGGACTGACAGAATGCAACGGCCTGCCACATCTGGCCCACATCAACACTAAATGGCCCATAGGCCTCTGCCAAAGGCCTGTGTCTCACATGCACTGCCAATGCATGTTATGTCATGGGCACACAAATAACAACATAACACACTCCACATAAGCCATATGCAAAGCCATGTGGACAATCCAGAATAACATGTCCACTATGTCCCCACTGCATGAACTGTGGACCAACACCAAAACACAGCTGTTATGGGGGGATACCCTTAGGGAAATTATCAGAGAATGTATGCATAATGTATGGAAGAGGATAGAAAAAAAACGGATGGGGGGTGGCAGCATGGGCAGCATGGAATGTGCAAGGTCCGACACAAACCTTTGTGCACACACTATACCTGGCTGCAAACACATAAATGGGTGGCTGCATAATTTTATGTACACCACAATAGGAGTAATGTCCTGACTCATAACCCCTGCCTCTGGGTAACCTGTGCAAATGTGTAGAGCTGCAAGGTATTGCCACAGCAAGATAATGGCATACTATTATGTCATTGGATGTATAAGTATGGGATCCTCTGCCAGCACTGTACCAAGGTGCTGAACCAGATACACAGACCCAGCAGCAAGTTTCTGCAGCTCCCCCTCCAGAATTGCATAACTTACCATGAATATGTAGGTGTCTTGCCCACAATACCGGACACAGCTGCAGTCACCCTTGTCCCCCAAGACATCACTGTGAGCAAGAATGTCCACCTGACAATACATGAGGACAGAAAACATCACAGTGTATAACAGTACACATGTCTGAATATCTCTGCTAACAGCAGCACCATGCAGCTGAAGCAGCACAGACACAATCACCTACAGTGCACACTATCCCCTGCACAGTTTGTCCCCATATGGTCAAGTGATTGACGAATACCCTGCAGAAACAGGTTGCTAAATGTAGGTATACAACACAAAGGTCTGCACTGGAGTACAAACTACCTGGAATCGATCCACATATTCAATACAGGAGGGCATACTGGGCATGCTCACACACTTAAACAAATGAAGACCATGTCTGCAAACAACAGTGGACCATGCATATTTGGCAGTTGCAGATGTTAGTGCAGCATGCACCAGTCATGCTTTGCACACACAGTGGATAGGAATACAGACATATATCCAAGGACAACACACTATAATAAGCTAAAGGTAGATGTACATAGATGTGTGGAAGAGAGTGACTGTGACAAGGAGCCATCCATCATGAGGGCTGTCCCACCCAGCACACAGCCAAATGGCTACATCCAAATGAGCTGTAAATTTCACTCACTGTAGACAATAGCCACCGGTATCTGTTAGCATTACAGACTATGTGGTGCAAGTGCTAGCTGTGCAACATGACTGTACAAGGAAGTAGTCATCTAGCAGCTGTATACATGTACTTGCAGAATATACCTCTGCGTGTGCCCACATGTGGTGTGTCAACCTCTAGATAAATGGGTTATGGCCCATGCATACACACTGCCCTCCCCATAGCCATACTATGACAAGCCTGCTGAGGTCGTCCACTTTGAAATACACCTTTGGGAAAGATGTAGCCCAGTAATCTCCATGGTGCATCCTGTAACTGCGTACTGCCGTAGTGTGATAAACTAGTTAGATAGGAGTTCTAATCCCAGACATGGTTACTGTATGTGGGTGTCTCTGTCTGTGTAGAGAGCAATGCTTTTTAGGCTAGTCACACATACTATAAATCAAATGCCCTACTTTGGCAAGACTGCTGATGTCATTCACTGTGAAATACACCTTTGGGAAAGGTATAGGCCACTAATCTCCATGGCACGCCCTATAACTGCATACTGCTGTAGTGTGATAAACAAGTTAGGTAGGAGTTCTAATCCCAAACATGGCAAGTGTGTGTGTGTGTTTGTGTGTGTATCCCTGTCTGTGTAGGGAGCAATGCATCTTAGGCTAGTCACACACACTACAATTCAAATGCCCTACTTTGGCAAGCCTGCTGATGTCATTCACTGTGAAACACACCTTTGGAGAAGGAGTACTCCAGTAATCTCCATGGCGTGTCCTATAACTGTGTAGTGCTGTAGTGTAATAAACTAGTTAGGTAGGAGTTCTAATCCCAGACATGGCAGGTGTGTGTGTGTGTGTGTGTGTGTGTGTGTGTGTGTGTGTGTGTGTGTGTGTGTGTGTGTGTGTGTGTGTGTGTGTGTGTGTGTGTGTTTGGAGGTGGCAGTGAGTGTGTAACAGCTGGACTCACTGTGGAGTGGGTTTTGCAAATTTCTTATATGGTGGCCCTAGTATTTGTCACAATGTCCACCTTACAGGGATAGCAGATGTGAAATAGCCGAGAGGCTGGGGTGGAAATCCATACCCCTAGATGTGACATCAAGGCCTGGTGAACAAAGTTAGCAATCCTTGCATTACCCAGAGAACACTCTCAACCCAATTCTCATACACACACACACACACACACACACACACACACACACACACACACACACACACACACACACACACACACACACACACACACACACTTGCCTAGGCAACAACTACTATGTTGGTAGTACCCTGCATACTGCCCACTGATAGTAACCATGGTGTGAATGCAGTGGGCTACAGAGGGCATGGCAACCTGTCCATCAGTCCAATAGATATGTACATGCAGACAGTGCACCTTCCCTATGTTCCCCACTGGACACCTGCAAAACCTGTGGTGCCATCAAATGTAACCCATAAAGGACATACCATGCCATAAACACATGATCTGTATGGACAGATGCCACTGACACCAGGGAATAGCTCTATCAAGCTATCAATGTAGTTGCAGGGTCAACCTGCTGTCCATTACCAGTTCCCGTCACATGAGGCCAGGACTGGCACATCTGATGATAACAATATGTGTACACAACATGGGCCAGACACCCCATGTACAGCTACACATGTCACTGTACATGCATGTGGGATGTGTGCACATCCCAGACACCATCCATGTCATGGACTAAGGAACACATACATGGAATGCAATGCACAGCAATGCCCACATACAATAGTTACCCAGGTGACTGGATGGTGGCTACAATACCCACCTGTGTGGGCCAATCCAGACACTACACACCTGAGCCACACTGCAGACCATTGTCATGTGGACTGATGCCAAGGTATACCCATCACCTAGCCTTGTATAGCCATCTGGCACAGTCAACCACTACACACCTGTGAAGCAATGCACCCATGCATGTCAGTACTGACACCCTGTGTCTAGTGTGTGTGGTGTATGATGCCTATGACCACATTCACACTCAAAACAACCCCCATTGGCATACTGAAGCATGCTATCTTATGTTAGACACCTCCACATACACTTTGCCCGTATAACCTCTTGATAATCCCTGTGGTGTATGCGATACCTGCACAGTACTGTATTGTGGCACTCTAACTAGGGAGGAGTTGTATTCCTGACCCAGCCAAGTGTGTCAATGTGTGTGGGTCCCTGAGAGAGTGTGGCTGTTTTGACACTGACACCTATTCATGCGGACAGGCACGTGTACTACACTTACCGTATAGCTAGCATATCACCGTTGCAGATGACACTCACCAACACATATACATTTGGAGGGCTCATCAACATGTAGCCTATGTGGTGCATCCAATAACTGCATAGACATGTGATAGCAATACATAGTCAGTCAGGGGTTTGATACTGTGTACTGGTAGGTGTGTGACACAAACATGCTTAAGTTTTACTCTCCCACCCCTCACTGACCTATTGTTGCCTCTGTCTGCCTCTCTCGCTCTGTCTCTGGCAGATGTGGAGACTTACACCTGTTTTGCTTATGCAGCAACATGTGTATTGTAAGTGGTGCGCATGATCAGCTGATGGCCTCTGCATGAATTGCAGCCCTCCTCTAGCTGATTGCATGTGGAACCGCTGTGGTAACATTCCCATAGCCAATTGCATGGAAACATACTCCATTACCTAGGAACATCATGTTGGTGTTGGGCCTTTTCATTCACTGGGAGCAGGACCTAGATCTGTTGTTTGGCAAACAGCATCACAGATGGATTGGGGATTTACCTCTAACAACATACATTGTGGAAACAGACCAACACACAAGAGGGGGATGTGCCTGACATGACTACAGAATGTAAGTGCTGATATACTGCCTTTGGAGTAATGTTGGTTTAACAGGGTGTGTGTGGATATGGCTGTCCTACATGTTTTAATACATGTCTTGTCAGTGCTATGTTTATGAGGAACCCCGCATCTGTAGTGTCATCTGCAGACTGGGAAGTGTGTGGTGCCTTTTGTTTCTTGTGTTACCACAGAGCATGTATCTGTGAACTGCAGAAGCATAGTGTGAGAATTGCGGTCAGTACATGGTGACAGCCATAAGAGTTACTGACTTCATATTCCTCACAGGACATATGTTACAACAAACCCTGTTACAACAGTAAATGCATGAGGGTATCACAGCAACATGCCAATATTGGCCCTGTGTTTGTCCCTCCAGCCACAACTCTGTCAACCTTTGTACATATGTCATGCAGTAAGAGGGGCATATGTTCTGTACACCATATTTATTGACATTGTATCTGATTACAAGCCAGTGAGATATCAGACTGCTACACATGTTACGTATAGCAGGGGTTATATTTGAGGACATAACCTGGGTATTCTGTGGTTGTGTGTACAGTACTGAGGTCTGTGTACTTATGGTGATTGTCGACAGCGTGTGTACTATGAATATGTACCTTGGCCTGTGTACAGACTGTGGTAGATGTCATTGTTCTTGGTCCTGTTCTATCTGATGTTACATGCTGCTCCACTGTATTTTACCCTATCGGCTTACATGCCTGTAGGACAAAACACCTACATGTCCCATACCACAGACAGGCATAGGACCACACTGTGTAGCGGCCCAGTATATGTAGGGTTAGAGTGTGAGTAGCACATATGAGGATGGCATTGGTCAGATAGTCCATATACTGTATAATTACTCTAGCTTACCATATGTGGCTGTGTTCACATTGGTTGTGGTTATGCACTTTCAACCAGGTGTCTGTTACTCTGTGCTGGGACATGCCTGTAGAGCCTGCTATATATGCAGGTTCATGTGTAATCCCCCATAGGAAATATAGGCCAGTGTTGTGGCAGTCTGCCTGTAGCCTTCACAGTGCTTTGTTACATGCCTAGCAGCTTAGGGGTACTTACCTAGTGCGATATTATGTTCAGATACTTGCCAGATGTACTCCTGCTGGGTCACCATAACAGTCATGTATGTCAGACAAGACAGTGGGATGCTGTACGTCACTAACTAGTTGGTAGTATGTGGCCATTGCACCTCTGTACCAGCAGTTATTATGTGTCAGGACAGACAGGGGTGTGTGAATGCATAACCTATTGGGACAAATATATACCACTATTTACATGATATACCCATCTACATGGCTGTTAATATCCACATTGTCAGGCTTGGTCCACATGTCTTGCACTAAGGGGTTCTGTGTATACCTCTGGACTGCCCAGAGTGTGTCAGACTGTCCACATATATTGGCCATATCTCTGCTGTAGTCCACACGATCATTACTGTGCTAGCCTTAGTATATCTGTCAGTAGCCAATGGCGCACAAGTTAAAAGTAGATGTGACCTCCCACACACAACATGTCTGTAAAGACAATCCCTATTACAGTAGCAATAGTCTACAAATATACCTGCAATAAATACCTGACATCTCCTTGCACAAAGAGGTTGGGACTATTGGGGCTGAGTTAGGGTTCCACTCCATGTTCAAGACATATGGTGAACATATATGTATATATAATTATCCATATATCTATATAGATATACACACATATACATATCGACATACATAGATGGATATGTATATGTACATATATATATATATATATATATATATATATATATATATATATATATATATATACACATATACATACTCAGATATATACATATACAGACCAATATATGTCTAAACATATACAGATAGAGATACATATGCACATATATGTATGGACATCTACAAATATATTGACAGTGATAGGTGTTTCAGAAGAGATATGTATGCATATATAGTTATAGATATCCACATATATATCCACATAAATAGGCATATCTGTACACATAGGATGTGCATACACACACACACACATATATATATATATATATATATATATATATATATATATATATATATATATATATATATATATATATATATATATATATATATATATATATACATATATATATATATATATGTGTGTGTGTGTGTGTGTGTGTGTGTATAGATATATACATATATATATATATATATATATATATATAAATATATAAATATATATATATATATATATATATATATATATATATATATACATGTGTGTGTGTGTGTGTGTACATACAAAGATATGTACACATGGCTATATATATGTTGCACTATACAGATGTGTAGACACACGTATGTATGAATATATATATGTATGTACATGTAGACATATATCTACATATGTATATGTACATATCCATATTCCTGTCATGTGTAAACCTCACAGTTGTTTATACCCTCCCAGATGTATCTCATCATATGTATCTGCTATGTGTACATTATGATAAAACAACATATGTGATGTAACAGTCATATTAATAACAACAACTACGCAATGGTGAGGATGCAAGGAGTAGAGGTGGCGAAGGTGGATGAGTTTAAATACTTGGGGTCAATAGTTCAGAATAACGGTGGGTGTGGAAGAGAGGTGAAGAATAGAGTACAGGCAGGATGGAGTGGATGGAGAAGAGTGTCATGAGTGATTTGTGACAGACGAGTACCTGTAAGAGTGAAAGGGAATGTCTACAAGAGGGTAGTGAGACCAGCAATGTTATATGGGTTGGAGACAGTGGCACTGACAAAAAGGCAGGAGTTTGAGCTGGATGTGGCAGAGTTAAAGATGTTAAGATTTGCACTGGGTGTGACGAGGTTGGATAGGATTAGGAATAAGTATATTAGAGGGTCAGCCCAGGTTGGAAGGTTTGGAGACAAAGCCAGAGAGGCAAGATTATGTTGGTTTGGACATGTGCTGATGAGGGATGCTGAGTATATTTGGAAAAAAGATACTAGGGATGAAGCTACCAGGTAACAGGAAAAGAGGGAGGACTAAGATAAGGTTTATGGATGTGGTAAGAGAGGACATGCAGGTGGTTGGTGTGACAGAGCAAGATGCAGAGGACAGGAAGAAATGGAAACAGGTGATCCACTGTGGTGACCCCTAATGGGAACAGCTGAAAGAAGATGATGATGATTATGCAATTGTGGAAGGAAAGGCAATGGTTCAATACTACTCAGTATGTGTATTTACAGATATATTGGTAAAACACCAGCTGTCTTCACAGTGGTCATGGCGTAGTGGTTAAGTGTTTTGTCTTTAGTGTACAGGGTCCTGGGTGCAAGGGCTGTGCATTGTGTTTCTGGGCAGAACAAGGGCTGTTGGATACAGAGTGGTTAAGGCAGTTTTGAGCAGTTTTAAGTGGGTTTGCGCGGGTTTGCACGAAGCTAAACGGTGCTAAGCTATGAGTAAATGTACGGGCACTTACACAGTATAGGCTTTGTTACCAGTGTGCAAATCAGCTCAGCTGTTATATTGCAGCAATGTTGATGCTTGCTAAGCATGGTTTAGCGCTGGTAACCAGGTCACACCACCCAGTCTGATAACATAGCAGGGTGTTGCCCTAGGTGTGTTTGCATAGTGTGTGGGTATGCATGCACACAGTTCTGCCATGTGGCTGCTTTACACAGGTGTTTATGGACAGCTGCAGACCATACCTGGCAGGGTATGCAGTCCACTGTCTCTGGCCACAGACACGTGGACTGTGCCTGCCAGAGGGTCCATTGGCACGTCCAGGTACAGGCCTCGATGTGTTACTCTCACCTGCTGATGACAAATGTCTGTTGGTACCAGTTCCCTCGTGGGACTGGCCAGGACCATTTGCATGTGGTCTGCTGTGATGTGGTGTGGCAGCACCCCTCCACACTCCTAGGGCTGGTACTGCCACTACGGGAGCCCCTTAGTGTCCTAGTATGTCCACGTTGACTGCCAGCTTTTGGTGTTCTAGCTTACATCCAAGTGGCCATCCCTGCACCCCCACCACACGTTCAAGCATGGACATACCATGGGCAATGAAGGCCATCATCTCACCATGCCATCTAGCCATGAGCTCAGTATAAGCACAGATGGCACCAGAGAGTTCACAGATGTTGTCGCTTACAGATGTGAGAGCAGCCCTCTGCAGTCTCAGGCCCTGTCTGGTGTAATGTTCCATAGGTGTCTGCACCACCATGACAGCCTGAAACATGCACCTGCTGGTACCAGTTATGTCACCTTTGCCAGGGGCATGATGTCCAGCGGCCCGACCATGAGCAGCCTGGGACATCTGCTTATGTGGTGCCCTGCCAGACATCCAGCTATGCCTGCTGCGACCAGACACAGTAGGCATGGTTACCACACTTTCCTGTGCACTGCCACCAAATGCCAGCTGTCCCTCCACTATGGCCACTGGTGAAGGGGTATGTATAGGCACTGAAACTGTGTGTGGGGTTGGGGTGGCTAAAGGGGGATGTCAAATGATGGTACAGTGTCAGCCCCTGACAACCCCACCTGTGCCTCAACAGTAATATTGTCATCTTCAGTGTCTGTATGGACACCAACATCAGATTGCATGCAGGAGGGACCCTGACCCACCTCGCCACCTGTGGGGGAAAACAATAAATGCACTTTAAAACCTGTACAGCATTGCCTAACAGTACACATACACGCACGCGCACACACACACACACACACACACACACACACACACACACACACACACACACACACACACACCACCGTAATTCCTTCCTGTCCGTGACTTTAAGACAGTCCCATGTATATGTCCATGTATACCCCATCCTGCATCACACTTGGTAACATACACACACTGATACCACTCATTAACCATATCAGTCCTCTAAATGCCTACACAAGTGATCACAACAGAAGACCTGTTACTACATTACCTACTTGACCTGTGTGTAGTGGTTTTAGATGGCCTTACTGCTGTCATTTGGTGTTCACCCTGTATATGTTCAGACATCAGGAGCATGGCCCCTATATGTGTGGGCTAGTAAGTTCTATCCATAATATCACGCACTGATGTGTCATGTGTATGTAATGCTCAGTACATGCCAGATATGCTGCTCAATCAGCCTATCATGTGACAACTATATTTGGATACACTCCCTGATGTTGACTGCTACTTCCCCAATACATATGTAGTGCTGCATACATGGGTTGTAGATGACCTTTCTACTGAATGCGATATTAAGGGTGTACTTGGTGTCTACCACCCCTCTCAATGCCTGTTCCATGCTACAGACCATATTATAGTATCAGCTGTCTTGTGATTACACACATGACAGGTATTCCTGGTGTGTAATGTAGCAGTCCATGTCCATGTACTGCATGATTCCAGAGGGAAGTACTACTATATGAACACCCCACAATCACACATGTGCATACATGGCCAGCCACACAAAAACACACACATGCACACATGCATCCTACATGCATCAACCTCCCTCCACTTCACCAGAGTGACACTACAGACAAACTAACTACCCACCAGGATGCACACACACACACACACACACACACACACACACACACACACACACACACACACACACACACACACACACACACACACACACACACACACACACACACACAGGTGAGTTTGCACAATGATAGTACACACAGTCCTACTATTACCCCTCTGTCAACATGCATAACATATGGTACCCAACAGCATGCAGTGCAGCTATAGTCAATCCATGCTAGCAACAGTATACATGTGTGTGATGCATATGCTGTGTCACTAGGTGAAGCCCCTTCCCCTGGATACCACTGCACCCATGTACACAGTATTGCTGTGCACCTGTTCTGCACCCTGCCATGTACTGTGCACCACACCTCACAGGTGTACAGCCCATTGCTGAATGTGTCGTACTGTGTCAGTTATTTCAGTTTTAATGCTTACAGCCCCTATGTTTTCCAGCAACACATAACTGGGATGATATGTGGACAGATGTCATTTGTGAATGCCTGATGTCTGATTCACAGCTCTCAACATCAGCGGACCATGTATGACCAATCCAGTACTCTTACACTGACAACCATCAGAGCATACCATGGCTATGGCGGGTGTACACACCCTTATTGATATGACGCTCCCATCCTTGATCTGCCATGGGACCACATCACCGAATATCTTAACAATACATGAACTTGATATGTGACATATGTCCTGTACATTCACATGCAGTGTCTACCGAATGTGTTAGGTGTGCGGATGCTGACAATGATGCATACACACCATGTGGGCATATGTGTGCACACCCTTACCATGACAGTTTGTCGCACCTCTTGTTGTGTGTACTATAGGAGTCACTACTCCTGGTAGGGGTATATCAGCGTTGGCCATCTGCATTTGTCAGTGAATGTTCAGTCTGCCATACACATGTCCCCCTAATCTGCATGATTGCAAGTTCTACTCATGTGCACAACCCTGGTGTTCACACACTGCTGTCACTATTGCTGTGGGGGTAGGGTTACGGCTGACACAGGTCCTGAACATGACTATGTGCAGGTTCAGCCATTCTTATCAGCCTTATGATCCCTGCTGCAGTGCACTGGTGTGTCATGCTGACACCCCTCCCCCTTCCTTCAGCCTTTTTGCAGATGCATGACAAGTAAGCTTACACATGTGTATCACTTTTCAGTGTCCCATACACTGAACACCACATGTTACAGCCTAGTCCCCGCTAATAATGTTGTCCACTGTAATGCCTTATGCCATAGTGTATCTCTGCAGCAGTTGCCATTGTCCTACAGGTATATATACTGGTGTTGCACTGTATATGGGTGTTGTTCCAAACATGTCCCTACTATAGACCATGTCTCCCACCATTATGCTACTCCCTGTGGACACATTCCACAATGACAGGATATTAGTTGTCATGCAGGTGTCTGACATACCCTTCCAATACCACATCATGGTCACCCTGTCATGCCGTGCATTTCACAGCAACAATATGTGCACATGTACATCATGCATTCCGGGTAGGTGTGTTAGATGTGTGCATGGAATATAACATCGCCATTACATGCCCGGTGTATTGGCAAGCGTCAACATAAACAATACTCACCAGCTACAGGCTGCTGCCTTGGTGGTATCCTAGAGGGCCCTAAATAAGAGGGTGAGAGATGCAAAGTCAGTGGCCACAACTGTGGCAATGGTACAGGGTGGGTGCAGTATTACAATACATCAACAATACATTTCCACAATACTACCACATATGGACATCTGTTTATCACTACTATGCAGCAAAAAATATATATATGACATGCCAGATATGCATGATCTACCTGCACCAATGTGGATGTATACACAACAGTGGTCTCTAGATGTGCCGCGTGGCCTTACCTGCATGCTCCTTGACCCAGTGTGTGGGTGGCACCCAGCTGCACAAAGGTGTCTGACGGTTGGTGGCTGGCTGGATGCGGAGGTGTCACAAGGCTGGCCAGGAGCTCCTCCACACATGTCGGGGGGGTGGATGGCATAGCCTCCCTCTGCGGTGACGTGATTCCCCCGAGCTTCAGCAGCATGCCAATGGGCATTGCAAAAGCAGGTCAGAACAATGATGCTGCACGTACTCATAACTACGGTTGTGCAGTCCGACATCATTGACCCTATGGACTAGGTCATTCCACAGGGCGGTCCACTCCTGCTGATCATGAGCAGCTTGGCCAATCAAGATTACATAGTGCTGTATGAGTCCATTCAGCAATATTTCATTTTCTGCTGCTGTGTATGCGGCAGCGTTCCAAGAGACATTGTGCCTGAAAGACATAAAGATGGACACAGGTGTGAGCAATTCATGCAACAAAGTTACCACAGTTCTTAATACACATCACTGTCACCCTCCCCACCATATCAGTGGCAACAAACTGTACACACAAGTCAATAGGTATATCTACAGCATATCTACCAGTGGGGCAGATATTATACTGTACCATGCTTTGTACAATGGGTTTGTAGCCATGTTCCCTGTGTGGACACTATCATTGCTGAGCTGTTACAGACTATTCACCTGCATACCATTGTCAGGGCCACAATGGTTCCATATATTCCTGTGGTATGCTTGCTATGTGTGTGCTGTACATCTGACATACTGTGTTATTGCGCTTATCTATGCATGCTGTTGGACATGTTCTCGGATTGTGTAGACTATTCATACCAACATATGTTCTATAACCGTGACACAATAGCATGCATATGTACTATTGGCCTGCAGAACCACCTCTCCAAACTTATCTGCCCATGATACCAGGCCACATCACATGTGTGTCCCACCCAGGAGCCTCCTCATGTACTGGTCCAGCAGTACCATCAGGTGGAACTAACCCAGGGAATGTTGTCACCCCTACTGGGGCACACAGACATGTTCCTGTCCCCTGAGGTCAGGTCCAAGGTCTGTTCCATAACGGGCTCCACAGACACATGTGGGATGTGCTACATCACCTTAAGCCACCCAGTATACATTCACAGGGCCCACATTCTTCTCCTGCTCAGCCTCCAGGCCAGGCACCTTCAGGACGTGGACTGCTGTTGTGAGTAGCAGTGGGTGGGAGGCTTGTTCCCATTGTGTCCATATTGGGGTCCATGGGGCATCCACATCACAGACCACACACACCATCCAGGGTGTTTCCCCACCACATGTATTACATACCACACCTGTAGGCTGTCCTCCATATCTACCAACCCTGACCACCTCCAAGACTATACCTGCCATACATCGCCATATTCCCATTCTATACTTCACAGACAAGGGCAATGTGGTCCAAACAAGGGGTTCACATGTGACATACCCATCCATGTTGCACACACTGACAGCTGTAGATATCTGTGTGTATTGTTATCTCTGCTGTTGCCTTGCACATAGCATGCAGCACATTGGTAGTAGTATAGGGGACATGTATTTACATACATGTATGTTTGTGTGTGTTTGTATATATGTAGACGTACATATAGGTATATATCTATATATGTGTAGTTATATATGATGTTTATATGTGCTCATATATATGTCTACACATGGCTATCTGTATATCTGTGGACATACATGTATATATACACATATATATATATATATATATATGTACACATATGCATACTTATATGTGGGGTACATTCAGACATCAGATCCACAATCTCACAACACCTTCCTGCACAGCTGCACTGTTCTGCCTTGCTACAACACAGATAGGTGCCACATATGGACATAGCCTGACATTAGGGGGGGTATATGTAGTCCCAGATTGCAGATAACCCTATTATACACCTATGGCATTCCTGCATGCCACAATACAGGTTAACCTGAGTATCCTGCAAGAGCTGGGCTGTTGAACCCACATGTCCATAATAATGGCATTACTTCTACCACCAGCTATTGGCCACATAATATACATACTTTCCATTACACAACATACACCATGATGGCTTACATCTTATCAGTCAGTGCTGCTCTGCACGATTGACGGATACGGCCCACTACCCACAAAGATGGACTATTTTGTCCTTAGCAGTTGTTCAGCTGAACATTGAAGGCACATATAAATCGTGCCACGTCATCTATCCCATTATTATGGACCAAGTAATAAGATCAATTACATACATGTATAATTCACATACCTGTTCTGGGAATGCAGACTCTTCTGGATTGTTTTCTTTTTTTTTCTGTGCCTTATACGCTCTCTCTCTCTCTCTCTCTCTCTCTCTCTCTCTCTCAGTCTCTCTCCAGTAAATGGAATGAGCTGCTTTGCATAGAATGCAGCATGGAATGTATAGATGATGCACATGATCAGGTCATGGCCTCTGCACCAATCAGTGTCCTCCACTTGCTACCTGCATGCAGCATGCTGTGTAGTACTTTCAATTACCACTGTCATGGCAACCAACTACTATAAATCCCTACATCTTGTGGGCATGGTCCCTTTACTTTTCCTGTATGATGGACATCCTCCCTGTGTGTGGGCAGCAGTGTTACAGGCAGCAGGTAGCAATACCTCTTACAGGAGAACCTGCACACTCAGGCCAGCTACATATTTGTAGAAGGTTCCAGAACTACAGACAGAGTGTGAGTAGTGTTGTTGTATGCATTGCATAGCACCAGTGTTACAGGGTTTGTGGGTACATACTAGTTTAACTTGGAATGCAGTCTGTCTGCATAACTCTCAACTGTGGGCCTATCCTCCTGATGGCCAGAGGTGTGCCTATTATCTTTTGTCTGTCCACCACACAGGTCTTGTGTCAGATATATCACTTGCAGTGTGTATGTTGAGTGCTATCAGTACATGGCTACATTCATTTCTGTTTCTAACTTCATATTCCTGACTAAGGGTATGTTGCAGCCTATTCTGTAACACCAGTGACTTGCTTAGTGTATGAAAACAGTTTTACACATATGGGCCTGTGTTCCAGCCTCTGTCCTCCACCTACATACCAGGCTTTGTACATATGATATGCTGTCTGGAGTTGTTATGTAGTGGGCTGTGAGTATGTCATGCTGCCATTCCTGCCATCAGTCCACTGCTGTTGTGTCCCCCACACATACTGTGGGGTTGGGTCCATATATGTGTGGGCTTCACCTACACAATCTATGCATGTCCTTATGCACTCCAGAGGCCAGTGTATGTAACAGTGGTATATGGCCCTGTATTATTGAGTCGGGGGAATGCACCATAACTAACCTAGGCTGTTACAACATGTGGGGGTATTAGGGGTAAGCTACCTTAAGGTATCTGGATGTACATTACCATACAAATCACCTTGGGTAAATGCAGGCCTACTGCCTCCTGCCATACAGGCTGTTCTGTTTGTCAGTGTGATTGTGATGGTGTCAGTTATGCCTTGTTATGTAACAGATACATCCCATTGTGTCAACTGAGGTCTTTACCCCCTAGGGATTGTGTACAAATTGTAGACAGAGGATGGTGGACTATATATCTGCATTACTTACTGTTGATTGTTTGGTATTCTGTGACCCAGTCTGTCTTTACTTTTGTACTATTTGAACACTACAATCTGTGAGAGATGCACTTATATAGCCAAACTGGAAGCAAAGATCTCTTCATTGAAGACTGAACTAGAAAGTCAAGAAAAGATGGTAAACACTTGCACCACACCACACTCATCACATAGTCCCTCAAAACCTACACCACCAAAACACACACATAGAAGCACAAAACACATGCCTACATTTGCGGCAGCTGTCAATAAAAATCTGCCCAAACAACCGAGAACTCCAAAGCAGAAATGCAAGCAACCTCCACCTACCAACACAACCCAAATGACAGATAGCTCACAAACTCAGTGTGCCACTCAACTACAGCCCATAAGGCATAACGTATCCAACACTCTAGTCATAGGTGACTCTATAGTCAGGCACACTGATGTTCCACTCACCAGGCTAAACAAGGCGAAAGTTACAGTCATCTGCCTGTCAGGTGCCAGGATCCGCCACATAATGCACACACTCAGGTCACTGCACAAGTACAAATATGACTCTGTCATTGTCCATGTTGGTGTGAATGACTTGAGACATACCTCCCTGGACGACATGAAAAGAGACATGGTGGAGTTCTCCGATCTTGTAGCCCAGGCAGGTAGAACCCTAGCCCTGCTTAGCATCCTGCCATCACCCAGAATGATACCACAGTACAAGGACAAAATGATCGACATCAACAATTGGCTAATCTTCTGCTGTCATTTGAACAGAATCCAGTATCTGTCTGCCTGGGATGACATGACTGACAGACCATGATGCTTTGCCAGAGATGGCCTGCACCTGTCTCTCTTGGAATTCCGGATACTGGCAAATGATCTTGCCACCCCTATAGTGCCTTTTTTAGGCAAGGTTCAAATGACAAATTGACCACCGTAACAGGTACAACCAACCAAAATCTGAGGGTAATGCTACTCAATGCTAGAAGTCTAAATGTCAAAATGCACTCACTCACCTTAAAATGGAGAACATCGACATCTGTGCAGTGACAGATACCTGGTTAAAAGGTCCAGAGAGCACCCCTGCATTACCAGGCTATAATTCATACCACCCTTTCGGCCACCTAACACGGACCGAACCATTAAACGCAGAGGCGTGTCCATATTCATTAAGTATATCCAAACCTCCAGGCTAGTTGCTCAGCATAATGCATCCGAGATTATCCAAATTCAACTAACTCTGGGCAAGACCGCATTCCAGAATGTAGCTTGCTACAGAGCCGCATCATGCCCCAGGATTCCCACTCCTCTTTTCTTGATGCACTGGAAAATATTAGGGTACAACCCAACACCCTAAGAATGGGTGATATCAACTACCCCACCATTAACTGGGAAAACTACTCATGTACCAAATCTTTTACTCAATGTTTTCTGGAATTCATTAATTCCAATGCCTTGGATCAACTTATCCACACCCACCACCAGGGGCAGCAATATCTTAGACATGGTCATTACCAATATGGGCGACCAGTGTTCCACACCAGAGGTCAATTCCTTGTTGGTTAGATCCGACCACAAGCTAATCACTCTAGACAGCCACATCCCACCCCCACCCTCGATTAGGGAAACAACCGTAAAAAAAATTTCTCCAAAGCCAGCTTTACACTTCTTAAGACAGAAGTGGCAAACTTCATGACACCCATGCAGATGGACAATAGAGGTATGACTGCTGAATCCTACACAAATGCACTTTATAAACACTTACACGAGTGCATGGATCATGCTATTCCTAGCAGAACCAAGATGCTATCCTCCAAAAAAAAGGAAGCCATTCTGGTGGTCTTCAGCCATAAAGAAACTCTACAACAGAAGAAAGAAACTGTTGCAAAAAAGAGTAGAATGCCATGATTGGAGGAACTCCCTGGTCAGCCTCAGTAAGAAGCTGAGATCCCTCAAAAAATCCTCCAAAGCTAGTTATGGAGCAAAATCGCCACTGATTCTAAAGACAACCACAAAGCATTTTATAGCTATGTCAAGAATCTCAACGACAACACTCAGATCTGCACTGAGTTACATCACAATGGCACTAAATATACAGAACCAACTGATATTGTCAACATCCTGGCAGATAGGTTCAGTGCTAACTTTACCTCCCTCTCATCTCCTAAAGGACCCATCTCTATACCTGAAGAATGCAAAGTTTCTGTAATCACAGCTGCACAGGTAAAAACCTCACTCTCCAAAGCCAAGAACACAGCATACGTGGGACCTGAAAACATCCCAGGCTGCCTTCTACATGAACTACAGAATGAACTGGCATCCCACCTAACTACCATGTTCAGTCATAGCCTCACCTCAGGCTTTGTGTCCATTGAATGATGCACCACAATAGTTATCCCACTCCACAAAGAGGGAGCCAGGACAGACCCCGGGAACTATCACCCCATTAGCCTGATGAGCCTGGTCTGCAAGGCCATGGAACATATCATCATGGACCTCGTAAACAAAGACATTGGAGATCTCCAAACTATGGACCCCACACAGTTTGGCTTTGTAAAAGGCAGATCATGTCTCCTAAACCTGACAGACTTCTTTGAAGCAGACACCAAAGCCATAGATGAGGATGAGGTGGTTCACACAGCCTATCTAGATCTTACCAAGGTGTTTGACACCATCCCCCACTCTGGAATTATAGATAAACTCACTAAACTAGGTATAAATCCCTATGGCACAGGATGAGTTGCCAACAGGCTTACTGACAGAACCCACACTGTGAAAGTAGCAGACTCCAAATCGGACTTCAGACCAATGACAAGTGGTACACCACAGGGTTCAGTCCTGAGTTTTCTTTTGTTTGGTATCTACTTCTCTGAAGTACAGGCTAACACAGAAGGTGTTTGGCTAACTATGTTTGCAGATGACTGCAAATGAGGAGCCATAAACAAAGCTCCTATTGATGTGGACATCCTACAAAAGATCCTCACTGAGACAGATACCTGGTGTCAAGGCCATGGCCTCAAGCTCAATGCCAAAAAGTGAATTGTCATCCCTTTTGGTAAAAACTCTGTACCCATGAACTACCACACAGGCAGTAGTCCACTTAACATCGAAAGTGTGATAAGAGACCTTGGGACACAGGTGGACAGTAGTCTCTCCTTTGATAATCCCATCACCACAGTGGTCAGGAAATCCTTCTTCATGGCACACCTCATCACAAAAGGTTTCTCATCCAGAAAAAAAGAGGTCATTGTTCCTCTCTACTCATCACCCATTAAACCCATTATAGAGTAAAATGCCCCTTTTGGTATGCACCTCATAAGACAGCTACAACAGCTGGAAAGGTCGCAGAAATCCTCACAAAGAGGATTACTGGCCTCAAACAGATGCCATAAGCAGACCGTCTCAAAAAACTCCAACTTTACTCCATCGCATATCGCCTACTCAGAGGATATCTCTGCCTAACATACAGAGCTATGTCAAACCCAGAGTTGTTGGACATGCTCCACTTAAAGAAATCCCAATCCCTCAGAGCTACATGCTCTAGGTACCTACACCTTGTCACCATAATAAACAGAACATGCTGAAGGGATAGATTCCTGTCCCAGAGACTTCCCATACTCTGGAACAGACTACTATCTATGTCAAACAGAGCTTCTCATTAGCACTCTTCAAGAAAAATCTTGATGATTGGATGGGAAATAGGAAATTCACCCTGGGTATCACTTCTGTGGCTCTGCTTGACAGGGGCACAGAAAAATTATTTTCTTGGGTGGCGAAAGCCAAGGTATCTTTTTGGCTAGGCTTATATAGGCCCTAGGACCAATAGCCTAGTACCAACCTTTGAACCTATTAACTTATGAAGGCCCTGGCCTGGACAGCAACATATGTAAACCTTTCCAGACAACAGTATTAGTATAACTGCTTCACAGTTGCACTACTTTGTTTATATGGATGTCAGTGTCTAAACAGCTATATGACATGGCATATACAATTGTAATAGTACACAAATAAAGCTTTCCCATATATGTAAACCTGTGTGTGGTGTTATATCCTTTGACCTCTCTGTGGGTATATGTTGCAGACAACGATTGTCTTTTGTATGGGTGGCTCATACAGTGCCCAGTTGGTAAGGTAGTAACTGTAGGCATAGTGGTTGTTCCATATTGAGTGCACCTTCGACATATGTATCTTTCTATACATATCTCTGTGTGTGTATGTGTAGTTACATGCATGCATATAAATATATATATGTATATATATATATATATATATATATATATATATATATATATATATATGTGCATCTGCATATATGTGTCTGTGTATATGTATCCTAGGGATGTTGATTGCTTCCACATTGTACATTCCCTATGGTAGCCAGACTGTACTGCATGATATGTTACTGATACCAGCCTTAAATCATACAGGTGGGGTGGAGTACTGTTAACATCTTTTGCTCATGTTGTGTTATGGGATCTGCAACAGTTGGTAGTGTATTGCAGGGCAGACATGTTTGGCTGTGGGGGGAATGCATATGCATACAAGAGGTATGTTGTTTGGGCCCCCTCAACCCCATTAACTGTGCATGTGGACATATATGTTTTTATTATGCTCCCATTTTTATCTACAGATGTATGTCTGTATATACCTATATATATATATATATATATATATATATATATATATATATATATATATATATATATATATATATAGATATATATATATATATATATATATATATATATATATATATATATATATATATATATATAGATGTATGATATGTATGTATGTATGTTTATATATATATATATATATATATATATATATATATATATATATATATATATCTTCTTCTTTTGACTTTTCCCGGTTATGGGTCTCCACAGTGGAACACTGGTCTGCTAATGATTGGCAGTAGATTTTTACTGTGCCAAGGTGCCAGTTCAATGCCCAACCTTCAACGAAGGCACACTCTACGCATGTCTTTTGAACACCACTGAACAGCGGGGAGGACATGCAAACTCCACACAGAAAGCGCTCCAGCCAAGAATCGAACAGGAGAACTTCTTGCTGGGATGTGACAATGCTACTGCTGCACTACCGTGGCACACACACACACACACAGATATATATATATATATATATATATATATATATATATATATATATATATATATATATATATATACATACATACATATACATATATAGATATGTATATATTTATTTAGATATTAATATATGTACACACACACATACATCTACTTGTTTAAATACATTTCCTGTACTAATGAATGACAGTACTAGATAATATGTTTGTGTAAACATCAGAGTTATATATATCTGACATGTCTTGGTGGTAAATCACTTTGGCTGTTGTTTGTAGGATCCTGGGTTTGGTCATTGCAAAGGCTGTTTATTTTGTTGCTGGGCAGAACAAGAGCCGTTGGATGCAGAGTGATTAAGGCACTTTTAAGTGGTTGTAAGTGGGCTTGCGTGGGTTTAAGCGGAGGTAAGCACTGCCAACTTATGGTTACAGTTTCTTATACTCAGCTTCTAAATTGCTTAACCTCTGTAGGCATTGCTTATCCCCCGCACAAACAGGCTTAAACCCACTTACTGCTGCTTAAAAGTGCTTACTCCCTCTTACCCCCATGCTAATTTCTTTAAAAGAAAAGAAAAAAGGGTTGATAGGAAAGTGGTAAAAATAGGGGCACAAAGAAGGAAAGACAGTAGGGAAAACAGCTACGGATGTGCATGAGGGTGTAGGAAAGGTCCATAGCTACGCATTTCTTCTAAAGCAACAGATGTGCATATACACTGAGTTTTGAGGTAGATTTGGACACTCAAACCCCTGCCAGAGGGGTGAGGACAACATTAATATGTTGTGATCCCAATTAGACCAGATTACATGCTTCCAGTGGACATGTGTGCAAAATGGACAGCAATGTATGGGGCGAAATTTTTTTTGGGAACAGATTGCCTTTTTTTTTTCAGGTGAGAGTGGGATGTTGGTGAGGGATAATAGGTATATTTGGGGAGGTAGGTTGGGTAGGCTAACAGACAAGACAAACAAGGTACATACGGGGGGGGTATATGACACATGTTGGGGTTAAACACCTTGATGGGGAGAGGTGTTTGGAAATCAGAAGCCCATGAGTCTCCTAGTAGAAACAGTGGGACTGAGATCCCGACCCATGGGCAGTCACCACTGCACCTTCATGGCCCCCAAGGTGGCTGTGCTGAGGGCTGAGTTAGAGACATGTGGCCCTCAAGCTGGCATAGAAAATCTCCAAACTGCTGATCAAACTCTCTATGCACCATGACCCATATCTGGCAGTGGGTGACAGCTTCCTGTCCGCGTCCACTCCCCTGAGGTTGTTCCACCCGAAGGTTGTACAGGACCAATGGATGAGAAGGTCCCAGGTTGGGCCCCAGACATGCTGGTGCCCAGTTACATGGCCAGCTGAGATGGGACAGGTGGGTCCGCTGGGACACACATTCCCATATGTGCTATGGTGTTTATGATGTATCAACTTATGTGGGTTAGTAGCAGTCAACACATTTCAGGGTTAGGTATAACAGCATGCATATATATTCCCATTAACCCAGACACCAGATATGGAACAGTTGCATAGCAAATGGAACACATGCATATATGGGATCACAGTGGTAATAACAACAGCATGCAGGTACATTGATGGCACCATGCCACCAGTGTTGGAGTATTTCAACATAGCACAAGCATGGAAACAGATTTAAATAATTATCTACCAATAGGACATATGTCCCAACAGAACAGTGAGGTTATCACATACTAGTTGAGGTGGGTATTTAGTTTATTGTTGGAGATATGGTGGGGGGAGAGAAAGATGTCAATCAACAACTAGTATATTCCTGTAGTTCATATTACTTTCCTAGTCAGTGTTGTTATCTGTACCTTACAAGTATTACAACACTACCCTATTTCCTTAGTTTGGACAGTGATATGGCTATCATCTTTATACATTAACTGGTTTTACCTGCAGTATACACCTCTTACCTGGTATACCTGTGAAGGAAATGTTTGTTAACACTAACTAGCTGTTTCTACACATACTTCCAGATTCCAGGTTGATGTTGTGCACATACCTGTCCATTTCTTTCTGCACAGACTCTGGCCATGTCTTCACCACATGTTGGTGAACTGGAACATATATAGACTATTGCCCTCTTCAACCTTTAGTGACTTATAACACTCTTATACAGGCTTTCCTTTACAGTTATATTGTGTAGCACAGTGTGGGTGACAGTGATCAGTGATATCTTATTATTCAGAGCAACTGCAACATTCAGACCATGGCTGTGTCTGCTAAAACTAAAACACTGTCCATCACAGTTGCTATATCGATATTGCTGTATATCTCCTTTCTGCTTTCTGTGTTATAATTCTCCTTTGGTTTTTCATTCTGACCTTGTATTACAACACTCTTATAATGGATTTCATAGACAGTTATATTTTGTAGGACAGTGTGGGTGACAGTGATGAGTAATACTGTATTATTCAGAGCAACTGCATCAGTCACAATGCTATACAATACCAAAGTAAACAGTTCCACATTACTGTTATGCACATACATCTCACTCTGTTACTATACACACTCTGTTCACAGCTTGATAACATGGGGGTGTAGATAGGAAATACTTGGCTTATTACTCTCCTAACAGTTTCGTGAGTTGCTACAGTGACAGGTATGTTCACATAGATGTTGCACAATCACTTGTATTCCTTGTTCGCTGGCTAAAAATCTGGGATCATCCCACAGACTTACCAGGGGGACAGGGGGACATGCAGCATATATGGGCCCATATACTGGACATTCTGTTCTCATCTGTACAGTTGTGAAGTATGATTCTGTATGCTAGTGTGCCAGCTTTGTTCTCATAGATGTATGTCAATCAGTTGTATTTCCTGTTTGCTGCCTATACATCTGGGATTATCCCACTGATTTCCCAGGGGGACAGGAAGACAGGCAGCAGATGTGGGCCACTTTACTGGAGATTTTTGACATATCTGTATAGTTGTGGGGTATAATTCTGTATGCAGACTACTACCACTGCCAGAATTTGAACCGTGGCTGTGTGTGCTAAAAATACAACAGTTCACGTCTCAGTTGTGTGTGCTATTTGGGTTTTGTTGTTTGTCTTTTCACTGTTTTCTATTAATGTGTCTCTCATTTGTACTAAATGACCTCTGGGGATTACACCAGTCATGTACAGACATTTCTACACATTTTATTTATGTTGCACAGTGTGGGTAACAGTGCTTAATAACACAACAGTACTATTAAGTGATTGCAAATGTACATTACCATATTATACTAGAGTATACACATGCAGTCCAGCAGTTAGAGCTTTTCTGTCAGCCTATTATGCTTTTATTTACATGCAAACTATAGGAGACTCTTCCTGCCATATTCCCTGGTGTATGCTCTGCTTGCCTTAAACAATACAGGTTTTATACTGGCAATTACCTTACTAATGCTTTTAGATTTATTTTCTGTGACAGTACATGCAAGAGTATTACTGACCTGCCTCGCATTGCAAGCTATCCAGGTGACAGCCATGGGCTTCCTGGTTCACTTCCCCCTCACTTGCCACTGTGAAGGACATAAGAGGAATATTTAGCCATACCTATCCATAATATACATGAGCTGGCAATTATTAAACATCTAATGGAATGATACTTACACACACAGCTGGGGCAGCCCCTGCCGTCCTATCCTCTTGTATCCATGGCTCCAAGAGGTCCCCCTTATGCTACTTCAGGTCGGCATAGTGATGCCTGACCTGCTCACCTGTTCAGGGTATGCCAGTGGCACTGGTGATGTCAGGGCAAGATGGTCCCAGGCTTCTGCCTTATATTGGGAACCCTGGTACTGGCCCTGCAGCAATCTCTGCTCATGGTCTTTGACAAGGAGTCCTGCCATGACTCTGGACTCCTGGATGTCCAAGCACTGCACCCGGAAGTGCACTCCCTCTCCCCTTTCTGCCATGGTGCCAGCAAGGGGAAGCTACAACCTGTTATGAGATGTATTCCCACCTGTTGGGTTTAAGTAGGGCTGAATTCCCACACTTTACTGTGATTGGCTGGTTTTGTGAAGACTACACTATGGGCAAACCTGCTTACCTAAGGCTGGCATTGTTTAAAGGGGTATACCACTGGACACATTGAGTTAGCTGGCCTAAACATTGCTTACACCTCCTAAGCTGGCCTATGCAATGCTTAACATTGCTTAAATTTGACATTGCATTATATTTGTTTTTTGACATTGATTTATTATTCATTATATCATATATATATATATATATATATATATATATATATATATATATATATATATATATATATATATATATGTCTGCTATCCTTGATTCATGGGTATTTTCACTGTACAGGGTCCTTGTGTTTGGTAGGGGACTTCAACACTCTATTACATTTACACCTCACATCTGGGTGTACTTCAGTACTCCAGTTCACATATTTCTGTTATGTAGTGGGTTATAGAACATTTGACTGTATACTGATTCCTTTCACATGTTCAGTTTGATTTTACTATAGTAAGGATTCATTTGGTGATACATCATTCTTATGTACTGCTATGATGGCTTGGTGATTAACTACTGTGACTGTAGTGTATAGAGTCCTGGGTTCACGACCTGCAAGGCTGTTTATTTTGTTGCTTGGCAGAAAGACCATTGGATACAGAGTGATTAAGGCACTTTTAAGCAGTTGTAAGTGGGTTTGCGCCATACTTCTCAACCTGGAAACATCAAAAATCTGGACAAAGGCCCATGAGAAATAGGTACAAATCTGTATGCTAATTAACATAAAATGTGCATGCATGATTATTTAACCTCACCCACTCTGATGGAATTGTGGGATAACAACTTGTAAATCAAAACTGAAGAACAGATAACCAAAATAAGCAGAACAATAGTGTTTTATTTATATTAATATTTGAACTTGTGCAAAACTTAAATATAATTTTAGTTTATAAAAATAAAACTAACTGCAGCCGGCTGTGCTTCAGCCTTCTTCATTAAATATTACAAAATATAAATTGGAACAAAACTGTTTTATTTATATTATTAACATCCAAACTTGTATACAGTTATAAACTTGTATAAACCTAAAATACAATTTCCTTATATAAAATTAAAATTAACTTGTACTTGTCTACTACACATATAAAACAATCAAAATAATTATTTCTAACAAGTACTACACTTTGTATCAGTTACTGTTTTCAATCACAAAAAAGTGCAGACAACATATGTCTCAATCTGTTAGCACGACAGTCAGTGCTCAGCAGTTAGTGATAAAGCCAAAAATGTAAGGGGTGGTGTGTGTGGAAGCCAGAAGCAAAGGAGATGATTTAGTTTAATAAATATTGCCTTTATGAAGTTGTTACAATAACATGCTTTGCAGTATAATACATTCTTTGAAGCATATGAAGTCTGAGCCTGTCTGACACTAAGAGCATCTGTCATTACTTTGTTTACTGACTTACTGCAGTCCTCAATCTACTAACAAGTGTACATTTCACAAGACAAAGCACCTTAAGTTAGAACTATTAACAATATACTTCTTGGACAGCAAGCCCTAAGCTGGGTAAAAGTGCACACAAATTCAGTATATTACACAAACTGACATTACACAGTATCATAACACAGGTGCAGTATTATATTATTAGCAACCACAGCATACAAGTACTATGGGTAAAATATGAAGCAAATACTACCAGCTTACAAACAAGTTCAGCTACAAAGCTTACTGGATGGTTAAATCTTTTACTTTTCACTTGCAAAATAAGTTCTTTGATGACTTAATATATAATTCAATATTATTTTCCATGAATATACTTAAGCTAACATTACATTGCAGTTTCTTATTCATTATGCTTTTATATGCTATTAATTGCCATCCACCACCACATGACGTCTGTGAGATATAATAAAAAATTATGCATTACATCAAACGTCAGTAACTGATAAAATGAAATTAAAATCAGCAGAAAACAGAAGGCACAGATAGAGCTCCACCAAATTAATTATTTAGTTATATGACTGCAGATATTATGGCCATACCTCTCAATCTATTAGAACAAGAAATCTAGACAAAGTCACAAATAATGGGGGAACCAAACAAAGGTACTGAAATACAGTGACACTTTTTAAATACTGCTCTTCCAAACTTAGACTGTGGACAGAATAACACATTTTGTATAGCATAGCATAAATTTTCTGAAGGATGAAGTCTCAAAATCAAATGTAATGTCTGTTGCCTGCCTTTATTTTCTGACTTCAGTTTTCAAAGACCTACCACTGCCAGTGATTTGCTAGAAAACTACAATTTTATAAGAAACGGACCCAAAGCCAAAAGCTTAAATTCTTTCAGTAGTTTCAAGTATGCACAAGCAGTCAAGCTCCAAAATGAAGCATTTCCCCCAGATCCCCACTAATCCCTTCAGCAGTATGTTTGCAAGTATGCACAAGCACCCAAGTGAAATAGCTCCCCCAAGCTTGGTTCTGATCAGTTTCTCCTTAATTCCCCTTATGAACATGATTTATGATTAAAGAATTGTCAGAAGCTTAGTTTGACACCTAGTACAATGTAACAACCACAAGAAAACAAATCAAACGTTTCTTGATGCTGTGTTTTAATTCTCATTTCAACTCATGCCACAGAAGCAAAATGGAGACCCCATAAAACACCAACAAATCCAGAAAACCCAAATCTTCATTTAAACCCTCGTAGTTTCAAACTTTACTTTATTCCATCCCAAAATGGTTATATCTAAGAGAAAGAAACTGTTTTTGTAGAAAACAGGCACCCAGCTGTAATGGATCACAGTAGTAGAGAAATCAATTTTGTTTAGTAAAACAAATGTATCTTTAAGCATGTGATTATATAATCACATAAAAAACAAATGCTACAGTCCTTAAAACTTTAATTTGTCCAACTATGTATCGTAGATGGTTCGATGACAACTGCATACAAAAGTAAAAATAAAACAAGACACGTTGGTGTACTTACATTGCCCACCCAAACACAGCGCCTAGGGCATTCCATAATGTGCAGCATATGTTTTATTTTCTCAAAAAGAAATCCACACTAGTTTCATAAGAGGCATCAGCACAATTTTAGATTACTTCTCAAACAGTCATTTCTGTAACTATCACCCAATATGTTTTAAGAAAAGGGCCAACTTAATGACTTACATACTTCCAGGAATTAGTTACCTTGATCTTGCCTGCTGGTACCATTATGAAACCACACTAAACAGACATATTAAAGGGAAAATGTGAAACAAGCAAACCCTATCACAGTACAATTTTTAACAATGCGAGTGAGTGTGCAGCATTCTGACAAAGAAAGTCTTCCTGTGTGACAGTACAAGTTAGGCAATTCTTTAGAATCCAAAAGCTGTCTTTAAGGCACACCATAGAATGTGCCAGGATTTGTAATCCTTTTAGTCAGAGGGTAGAGCAAATATTGAAGGTAGCAGATGTAGGTAGTGATGACTTTTTAAATCTGAGAAACGATGGGCTATTTAATTTTAAATCTGTGATTTTTAATGGACCTTTGATAGTCTTGGCTCAGAAGTGAAAAACCAGAACATGAGGACATCTGACGGCAGTTACTGCCCTATAAAGAAAAACTCCAACAAGTTAAAGACCAATAAAAAAACTATCGAAACGTGTAGTAAGCCATTTCTACATTTAAATCTCCAGGCATGTTGGCACTTCACCTTGTTAACTATAACCGTAAATGCAGATCGGCATTCATTTACGAAGCAGTTATACATTACCACACCAAATGCACAGTCACTAACAACTATGGCAATAAGAAATGTAGAAAAATAGACACAAAAGATAGTGAATTACACTGTACAAATGAGATTAAGCATAGGATTAGACTTATTTTACTACAGAAAATGCCGTTTAATTCACATGCTGCTATATTCTTTCAGCATCGCAACCACAAAAGTAAACTCACCCACTCAGCCCACAGTAGCCCTCAGCTGAATTCTGACAGGCTGGTAGGCTGCTCATGAAGCTGACGTCACCACACATGCCTCCCCATGATGACGTCAGTCTGAAAAAAAGGCCAGGAAAAAATAAAAATTAAAAAGAAAGCCGTGAAATTCGGAAATTAAGGGTTGCCACGCAAGAATCGTGGCACCCCATTATTTGGACCTCAAAACCAGTAAAAACTGAGAGATTTGGTATGGTTGAAAGGCATGGTTTGCGCGGGTTTGCACGAGGCTAAGCAATGCTAACCTCCGATTAAATATGCATACAGAGAGTTAGCTTCAATATTGCTTAACCTGTGTGCGCATTGCTTACCCTGTGCAAATGGGCTTAAACCTGCTTACTAGTGCTTGCATATGCTTACTACTGCTTAATAGTGCTTATACTTGCTTACTAGTGCTTACTCCCGCTTACAACTGCACTGATTTATACAGTAATGTCTAATGGTTCTAGGGTAAATGGGGGATTTGGAAGCTGTATGGAGTTATCATTCATTACACATTTTACCTTCCATTTGTATCCATGATTCCTGTGTACATATACTGTATGGGGCACATGTGATTATCTGTGGACTTTGCAACATTATGACACTGACACCTCACATCTGCATTTAATGCAATACTCCAGTTCACAAATATATGTTATTTATTAGGTTATGCAACTAAAATATTGGTCATAACGTGATTCAACATGGAAAATGGAATGTGCTACAGTGGGACTCGAACTGGGAATGCCTACTCACAATGTGAATGCTCTGCCCACTACACTATTGGTATACTGCTTCATTTGCATATATCTTCCTTGTTATCCTCTTCAGCTATTTAAGCTGCATTAACCATAGCTAAGTGATAGGCAAACCTGTACATCTAAGGTTAGCTTTAATCAGATTCATAAAAAGAAAAATGGTATGTTTATTTTCTTTATATTTACTATTGCTGTTGTACACATGGGGGGATGTTGCTGGGGGTATGTGGACACCTATGAGTGGTCTCGCTCATTCTTTTGGCCTTTCTGCTGTTCTTCATTGTGAGGGTATGTATATTTTGAAAGCTCTGCTCTCAGACATGCCTCCTGCGCTCTTACATGCTCTCAGACATGCCTCCTGCACTCTTACATGCTCCGTGTAGGATTTGGAGCTCAGGCAGCGTGCCTTCATTAATATGCATTGCGCGCTGCTGTCCTGCTCCTAAATGGCCGCTTCCATGCAGGACTAAGCTAGTCCTGCATGGAAGATTAGTAAATCCCGGGGAATATTACATCTCTGTGAACAGTTCTGCCAACAAATGCCACAAAATATACCAGAGATGTATAAAACAATGACATATGTTCAAGCCTGTCTTGGAACCGGCATGCAATACTGATAATTAATATCAATAACAAGACTCCAACAATGAAACACAGATGAAGTTCTGCTTTGTGATATATTATATTCCCAGTTTTCAGTTGCAATATTACCTCTCTCTAAATATTAAGAAAATATAAGTGGACCACTGGAACCAGCATGTACTAAACAAATAAGAAAATAAAAAAGCAACAGTATAGCTCAAACTCGCATAAAATAACTTTACATACAAATTTAAAACTACAACAGAGGTTAAGCACTTTTGTCAATAATGACATCATCAGAACCATTGAATGGACATTGAAAGCTCAACAGTGAATAAAAAAGAATTTCTAAAAACACTCCCACATTAATTATCCAATCAAATATTAAAAAGATTATACAAAGCACCAATTATAAGCCATAAAAAAGACCAATCATATATCAATACGATGTGAAAACACACCCCAGTTGTCCAACCAATACAAAGCTGAAAAAAACTTTTACAAGTAGCAATCCTGTTCTGAAAATAAAAAGACTGGCTGGTTAGTGGCATCTAATCTTCATTGCCAAATCATTTCATGGCGTAACAAATAATTCTTCCAGTCACCGGCCGAGGCATTCCCTTTAACTTGCTTCAATACACAGAATTTAAACCTTACAAAATTACTACATATTAAAACATCTTGCCAGTGCACTTTTGCTGTCTTTTCGAAGAATATTGTAGGTGTGCTGGTACACTCCATCATTTAAGTCATTGTTTGTTTTGCCAATGTAAAATGCTAGGCATGAGGCACACCATGACAAATATAAAACTCGAGAGGAACAGCAATTAAATTGATCAAAAATTGCATTTTTGTTAATCAAACCAAACAGAGGCCCTTCCACATTGGAATCAATATATGGACACTGGTGACAGCAACCTAACTTGGTTGTACAGGGAACACCAAAATCAAGTTGATTCTTAGGTTTTTTCAATATTTTTTTATAGTACAGCAATTCTTAAAAGTAATACTTGGTGGCTGATTAAACTAGATCTTTAAAGATTTGTCAGATTGTAACATCTGCCAGTTTTTAAGTATACCCCTAATTACTTTAGAGTCCAATGTATACTGCAAAACCATGCTGTTGTGATAAAGTTAGATCTAAGATTAGAGCCACCATTATATTCAATAAGGTTAGTCTGCATACCATTCTTTATAATTCTACAATATTTATTGTGTCTTTCTTGAAAGACAGATTCACATATTTCCTCAGTAATGCTAAGGGGGTAATCCCTTTCACTAAGCATGGATTGTGTTTTGTTAAATTCTTGTAGACAAGTCAGATAATTGGAAGTGTAGTGAGAAGTATGAATGAACTGGCAGCACCCCTTTCCTGATGAAAGGTGTCGATACTCTGAAAATGCAGAAAGATGTTACAAAAAGTGTGTTTTCTATAAACCAGCATTTCAGTAGACCCAGTCTTCTCTTTTATAACAAAAATATCCAAAAGGTCATGATGTATTGATGAGCATAATAAGTAAACTGTAAAATGAAGAAGTTATATGAAGCTGTTCAATGAAGTCAGGGAGTTGGTCCCCCTCATCTGCCCACACACAAAAAATGTAATCCAAATAATGGTAAGAACATGAACAACATTTAAAAAGATCTAAGTGAAACACAGAACTGATCTCCCATTTTAGTAGCAGATCATTAGCAAATGTGGTGGCACATTTGGCCCCCATTGCTCTACATTTGAAAGATATATAATTGTTGTCAAGTATAAGTTCAATAAGCCAGTGATTAAAGAAATTTCACTAGCTGATAATCCTCCATATTTTGAAATAACTTCATTAAACTACTGAATGCTGTCTTTATGTGAGATGGTAGTAAAAAGATTTTTAATGTCATAAGTGACCAAAATGTCAGATTCATTAATAGTGACCCCCTAAGTTTGTCTAAAAAATCCCATAAGCCTCTGATAATGTGGGTAAAGTTATCAAATGGTGGTTTCAATTTATGGTCCACTAATTTGGCTAGTGGTTCTGTTTGTGACCCACCTGCAGATAATATGGGATGCAGAGGGGTCAGCCACATTAGAGTGAATTTTCAGTATTCCAAATATTTTAGGAACAGTAGGATGATTTACTTTTAAGAAGTCATGGAGACCTGAAGGTATTGTGTCAAAAAAAATGTCAAGGTGCACATTAATAGCCCTATATGCTATATTCATTTCATTGATGGAGACAATTCTGTATGTGAATTGGTCACTCAACAATAAATCTTGTTCCTGTTATTACTTTTATTTAGTTGACTTTTTGTGTGTGTGGACAGGTGAGGAGGACCAATGCCTTGACTTCATTCAACAACTTCATATAACTTCATTTTTTGAGTTTACTCATTATGTTCATCAAGACATTATGAATTTTTTAGATATTTCTGTTATGAAAGGCAAGAGTGGGTCTACTGAAACATCTACTGAAGAAGTCAATAGTAATTTTTGATGAAAGCACTTAATAAATTTTATCTCCTCGATCCAGTCCGCCTTTGTGCTTTCATTAGTCATTTGGTTTAGTTCCTTTTTATTTGTGGCAGTTTATAAAAACTCACTTTTTGTAACACCTTTCTGCATTTTCAGAGCAATCACTCCCTTCATCAGAAAAGGGGCATGGCTAAAAGCCAATTCATTTGTACGTCTTGCCTACTTCCAATGATCTGACTTGTCTACAAGAATTTAACCAATTAAAATCCGTGTTTATTGAAAAGGGTTATCCCCTTAGCATTCTGGATTTCTAAAAACACTCCCACATTAATTATCCAATCAAATATTAAAAAGATTATACAAACCACCAATCAGAAGCCATAAAAAGACCAATAATATATTGAGAAAGACAATAAATATGGTGCAGTTATCAAGAACGGTATATGGACTTTACTTGTTGAATATAATGGTGGCTCTAATCCTATTGTATTTGTTCACTATAAAGAGATAGTATCTGGCAGTTGCTGAACATATACATTGAAGGTAAGGTTGTCTTTATTCACATTTTTAAGTTCTTTTTTTTGATAACCTTAAAAATCATAGCTGTTTTTTTATGTATGTGTAAATATTGTTGATGAGCTAATATACACTGAGTAACATACTAAGGCAAATATGTCATCTCTGAGATATTTTACTCAGAGTAAAAACTTTAAGAAAATGTAGTGATTTGAAGAGTTTAAAGGCTATACTTTGAGTATGCACAATATTTATTCCTTTGTATGTTTCATGCAATATAAAATCAGGATAATTTATGCATGTTTGAAACTGCAGGCTACATCTTACTTTCTATGCTATTGGTAATATAAAAATTAAGACCGAAAGCAAATTTGACTATGGGATTTAACAGCAGTTTAATTACCATCATTGCAGGAGTTGATCAGAGTACTATAAAAGACTATTTCTCTGATGACTGGCCAAATTTTCCCTAGTCAGTATGAATGCCAATTTGGGAATACCCTGATGAATGGCAATTGGCCTAAAAGGAAAAACCTAATCAAAAAAGTATAAATAAAAATTAAAAAAAAGTTTGCATTAAAACTATATATATTAGTTCAGGTTTTGCTATCCCTATCAGAGTTAAATTTTAGTGATGTGACTATGATATTTAAATATATCATGTTCTAAATGTGTTGCATATGTTTACAATTTTGAAATAGTTCTAAGGTATTCAGGAACAGCTTCTTGTACATTTTGGATTGTTGGGAATTAAGGCTTGAAAGTTATAAAGGGATTTGGAGTGTTCACATGTTTTAGGCTCTCTGATTACTTAAGTAAATATAATAACTGAAATTAGTGAGACTGAAGATAAATTGAGTGTTTAGTAACTTTAGCTCTCTTTATGTTCTGTGAGATGTAAAAATTAACTATAGGTAATTATTCAGAAATACGTAATGCACTGTTCACTCTTGTTTCTAGCAAGACTGACAGTGTGTTATAAAGGAGCAATTCAAAGACTGTTGTAGCTTTGCTGGTGTGAGAAGGCTCCAGCAAATTTGCAGTAGAAAGTCTCATGTAAAAGTAGCAATACAAGGGTATGGCTATGCAAACTAGGCATGTGCACTTCCCTTCAGCTTTTTGCTTGGCTCAGAATGGCACAACAGAGCAATTCAAAGACAAGCTCTATCTTGGATTTGTTTAGCAAAGCAATAAAAATGTGCACAGTATGTACAGTGAAGTGTGTGTGCATGTGTGTGTGTGTGTGTGTGTGTGTGTGTGTGTGTGTGTGTGTGTGTGTGTGATTGTGTGTGTGTGCCTGTGTGTGTATGTGTGTAGGGGCATGCTTGTAGCTGTGTCAGTGATTGTGTGTGAATAAGTACGTCAAAATGTGAGTGTGAGTGAGTGTGTGAGTGAGTGTGTGTGTATGTGTGTGTGTGTGTGTGTGTGTATGTGTTTCTCAGATTGTATGTACCTGTGCAGTGTTAATTTCAGAGACATCCTAATACGCCTCTAATGAGCTTTTGCTCTACTTGGTTCTTGCCCATCTATGAATTGCTTTTTATTTTTGCAGCTCTGTTATAGCTTAACTGTGTTGTCCTTATAGTGGTACTGCTATAATTTCCCTGAAACCCCTATATTATATCTGTGTACAAATGATTGCTCACATTTTGATTGAGTAATATGTATTTGAAATTGTATTTATTAAGAGTTAAGTGTGACTAAAGCCTTACATATTTTAGATAAAAAATTAAGACAGACTTGCCAAGAAAATGCCAGCAGTTTTGACTCCTACCAAACATTTATGCACATTTAATAAATCAAGGAGTGAAATCAAAATCTATTAGAGGAGGTTTAACTTAATTAGTAGTCGTAGCTTGCCATATTGCTATCTCAGCTTACCTTTGGTAAGGAAGATCAAAAGTCTGTGGGTTCTATACCCACTCCAAATGATTATATTGTTTTTCAGTCTGTTGACACAGTAGAAAAGCATTGAGGTGTACTGGGGGTTGATGCACTTCTGAGTGTGCTGCTCTTTACACGAGACATACGTAAAGAGATCTCATTTGCTTGAGTTGGTAGTAACTCAAGTAAATGTGAAAGACTCATGCCACTTAGCAAAACAAGTAGGGGTCCTTTATTTATACACAAAAAGAACTCATATTCACAACATATTTACATGTTTACAAATATTTGCAGAGGTCCAGATAACTAGATATACAAATCTTACACATATTCATAATTTCCTTTACAATCATAATATATTTTTATCCCTATTAGACCCTACTCCCCTTTCCATAACTGCCATCTGATTTTACTTAACATTGTTGCTAAAATCCATTTACCATGAAACATAATTTCATATATTCTTTCATTTCATATTACCCATATAACATACAACTTTTTACCTATTTTAACATATTATTTATTTCTGTTTTTTATAATATCCATATTTAATCATATCCATGTTTATTATATCCACTTCTTTTATATCTTTGAAAAAATTTTCTTTAAATAGTTTTCCTGATACATTTTTTACTCATTTATATTTCTAAAACACGTTCTGTAGTTTCTTCTCCTTGACAAAATGTTATCTTTTTCTATCACTGTTCTTTTTATATGCCATATTTCCTTTTACTGGCAAATTATCTATTAAGAGTCTTCACAAAAAAGCTTGTCATTCTCATTTCTGGGTACACCATTTGCTTTTTATTTTTATAGCTTTAATTTTTTTCATCTGTTAGATTTTCTATGGTTTTACATAGTAATGTTTTATCATTACATTCTTATACTACACTTTTTATCTTCTTGTATATCATCCATGTTTATTTTTCACAAAAATATTTTTCTTGGTAACATTTTTTTCTTCATTTATAGAATATTTTTTTCTCTTTTACTCTTTTTACCATAGCCCCACATTTATCAAACTTACATGAATACAATTTTTACTACTTATCTCTCATCTTTTTCATTTATCCACTTTAACACTTAAAACAAATTTAATGAGTCAGCATATACCAATGGGTTAATTAATCATAAATCTCCTTCCTCTGTATTTACATACAAAACATCTCTTTTTACTAGGTTTAATCCAGAACCACATACAAATGAAATAAAACTGACTGCAATAATTCCTTTTCAAATACCTTCGGCAACATAAATACACTTGCTACATATGCTGTTTTTCTCATCAGTTCTAAGCATTCTGTTTTTTCCCAGCAGTACTGAATATATCAAATAAGCCTTTTTCTTCTGAATGATAATTTATATGTTCTCCAGAAAAGACAGACTTATTTTATTTCTTCTATCATTTTTTCTCAATGAATTTTACTTACATCTTTATTCCTAAATGTTATACCTAACACAAAAATGTCCTTCATTGTAAAATATATACCCCCTATCTTTAATACATTACCTAAACCTTACTTTACTTTTTATTTAAATTCATTTCTATCACCACCAGGCATTCTTTAGTGCAAATTATTAGTTCTTTTATCCAAACTGTTCACAAACTATAACTAATGCAAAGAGTATATAACTAAATGGGCACTTCTTTTTTACTCTTAATATCAGCCACAATTTCTCTGTCATTACTAATTCTTGACATCCCCTTCCCTTTATACTAAACATACTATATTCCATAATATTTTCCATTTTAGTTTCAAATCTCTTTTGTATTATTTTAATAAAGATCTTATAATAACTATTATTCAGTATTATTTGTCTCCAGTGTTTTAATTGTCTGACATCTTCCTTCTTCCATATGAATTTAAATATTCCACTACATAAATCTTTATATATAAAACCTTAATTTAACCATTCATTCATTTATATATATATATATATATATATATATATATATATATATATTTTTTTTTTTTTTTTTTTTTTTTTGCCAATCCCTTAAATTTTTAGACATGTCATACCCTATTCCATCTAGTCCTGCAGTTGAAGCTATATTTACTTCTTATAATACTTTATCTAATTCAGTCAAAGAAATATCCTTTTCAAACTATTCTATTTTTATGTTAACTTTTTTTAATTTCCATGTTTTTTTTTATTATCTTCCTTTTTAAATGTTTCTTGTACATATTGTATTAAGCAACTCATAATCTTTTCCAGAATTCTATTTCAAATTACATATTTTATTTCACTTATTCCACTAACATCTTGCATTACTAATCTACTTAAGTAACTCAATACTTTTCTTTTTCCTTGTAAAACTATCTTTGCTTATATAACTATTCTTGTATTTTTTTCTTGTTTTCTTAAATATCATTCTTTGTCAAACTACTTTCTATCATTATGTTCTAAATCTTCCCATGCATCATTATATGGTCTTTTACACTCTTCTTTCTCTGCTTTTCTCAAAGCGTGTTGCATTGTTAAAAATATATATTTTCCTTAAACAGCATCCACCATTCAGACCAATATTTATAAAATATTCTCATAGTAAAATGATCTTTCCATAACTGCACTGCTAATTTCTTTCATACTTCTTCTTCCCATGCTTTCTCATTTATCCTTTCTATTCCTTTGCCTGTTTTTATATAGTCCTTGTTTTGCCTTATCTATAGCCATATTGCAAAATAATCAGAAAATCCTGTTTCAATTACATCCCCTTCTCCTATAACTAAACCTTCTGATCCTATAAAATAATCTGTTACAGATCCATACATACTCCCTTTGTAAGTCTTTGAATTTTTGTCCCAAAGTTTTAACTTACCACATCGTATAACTTCTAGCATTTTTCTTATATTATTTCCTTTATTTTTATGCTAGCTTTTTAAATCACAGTTAAATATGCAGTTATTGTAATACTCATAGTTATAACTGCATAGTCTAAAATTTGATAAAGTATGCTTTTCCTTTCTTTATAAGTAGTATAAACATATAATGTTATAATTCTATATACGCGTTGCTTCCATTTTAAATCTACAATGGTTAATTTTTCCATTTTTGCTAAAGCCACATCTAATATCTTTACTATATTTCTACAGAATATATCTATTCCTGAACATCTCATTTCCCAAATTCCAGATTATCTTTCCTTCCCATAGTTTTCTGTTTGTAATCTTTCTTCATTTGTTAAAAATCTTGTGTCTTCTAATATAATTACATCTACATCACATGTAGTACACCGCTCCAAACTCCCTATTCTTCATACTATATTTTTAGTATTATTCACATTTACAAAAAGCCCTACAAAGTTTTCATTTTCCCCCTTCTTTAGATTCATCATCTCATAACGTCATAGCTAATTACTAGACTGGGTCTATATCAGTTCACCAAAACCACAATTCAGCAAACTGCTGTTCAATTAACAAAAACAGTGAATGCTCACTTAAGCAAACATTCACATCCAGAAATGCATTACACAATGTAAGAAGTTACTTGCCCAATATCGGAAAAATGCCCTTTCCCCACTGTAGTGCAATCTTGGAGTTAGTATATATAAATAGGGGGCATGGGGGTGTAGCCCCCCCACCTGTGCCAGTTTGATATACTGTGGTGTGTGTTATAGTTGGAATGTTAGGCAAGTAACTCCTTTCCCTATGTAATGCAGTAACAGATGTGAACGTTCACTTAAGTGAACGTTCAATGTTTTTTGTTCAAATTGTGGTTATGATGAACTGATATAGACCCCACTAGACTAGCTTTCTTAATAGGCTATTCTAAGTCTAGCTGATTTTCTTCCCAAAGGTGAAAATCAAACACTGTACCTTGTGTCTCTTAGTCAAGTACCTTAACTATTATATCACCCCTCGATCATTAGCTGCATATGTTCTTTTTCATCCATTTCCTTTCTTTTTTCATCTGTTCATATGTTCATAGGAGATTACCAGGCTAACAGCTAAAGAGCGCTTACAAGCCTAATCAATTTTACCTACATTTTACCCAATTTTCTATCCCTAGGAAAAAGATGACAAGGGTCAGCAAGCGGGGTTTTGATTATTTTTACAGACAGTCTCTGTCCATAAGGAACATGGGCACCGCTGCAGGAGTGAATTTGTTGTTTCCCATCTAGTAATTGAGATGGCACTTGAAGATGGTCAGAGAAGGGATCTTCTTCACATGAATAGGAGGCCTATTCCAGAGGAGGGGTAATCTCTGGGCCACATAGCTGTCTCTCTAGCATAATGCATTCATGGCAGAGATCAGGTTCAGATCTTTGGAACAAGTAACCATCATGCAGTTAGTTTTGTGAATATGCAATATTTCCATCAGGGATGGGTCAGAGACTGGATTGTAGGTCAGACATAGATCACTCCTCAGTAGTCAGTAGTAAACCAAATACAGTGATAGGGATTGTAATCGGTCCATATATGACATGCCAGTTATACCCCATATTTTTTGGTGAAAAATCTCTGAGTATGCCCAGCTGTTGCCAGTGCCTGGCATGGTACATGCCAAAGGGTGCATTATACTTGATTATTGCTCTGATAAGAGCTGAGTACAGTGGTCATGACATTCTTAGATCTGGATGCTATGCCACTGCATATAAGCTTAGCAACATAGAAGGATTTTTTCACTACTGTGGACACAAAGTGGTCAAAGTTTAGATTCCTATCAATCTGAGTATCCAGATCTCTCACCACTGGGTTCACTGTTATGGGGGTGCTATCAGTGTTGTAATTTACCAGGGGTATTTGATTCCACAAAGGGTATTATTATGCACTTCTTTGCATTTAGTATGAGGCCATGGATCTGACACCAATCATTAGTCTGCATGAGATCTTTCTACAGAAGATCAACATCATTTGGGGAGGCAGTGATTGCCCCCCAACTTGCAGTCTTCAGCAAAAGTCTTCAGCCAAAGGCCATCTACATTTGCCCTGACATCTGAGAAGTATATTCCAAACACAAGGGGGGCCAACACTGAGCCCTGTGGTACTCCACTGGTGACTGGCCTCTTGATGGATGTGGATTTGGCTACTCTAACATGAGCCCTTTCCATTCAGCTATCAATCTGGTGATGTGATGTAGAGGTTTATGACCAATTTTGTGAGTTAATCTATAATACAGTATTGGTGTATTGTCTCAAATCTTGTCAAGCTCATGGTAGGCAGTATGCACTGTATTACCTTCATCCATCACTTTGGTGACATTCTCAAAGAGGTCCTGCATATTGAAAAGTCAAGACCTGCCTTTGATGAAGCCAAGCTGGGTTGGGTCTAGAGTCTGGAGATTTACTATGCTGTTGTTAATCAGGTCTGTGATTATTCTTTCCATAGCCTTGTGTATTAGGCTAGTCGGACTTATGGGTCAGTAGTTTCCTGGGTCAGTTGATTATCCTCCCTTGTGCAGAGGGATGAATGTTGATGTCCTCCACTCTACTGGGACAAAGCATGTCTGAAGACTGTGGTTAAATAGATATCTAAGTAGGTAGCATCTATGGTAAATTGCTGAAAGGAATAACCATTGAATAGCATCTAATCAAATGCAAAGCATTGAAACTCCACCCATCAAAAGTGCACTTCAATGAACTCATGAGATGAGGAAAGTGACTAGTTGGTCAACATTTCCTCGTTTCACGTTTCCTCACTGTAGTGCAATCTCAGAGTTGGTATATATAGTTGGGGGGATTGGGGGTGTGGGTGGCAAAGCCCCTCACATGAGTGGGTTCAAAATACTGCCATTTGTGAGAAGGGGATCTGCTGGTTAAGTAGTTATTTTCCTTGTCTCACAGGTTTGATGAAGTGCACTTTCGATGCATGGAGTTTCAATGCTTTGCATTACATGATGTGCTGTTAGATGGTTATTCCTTTCAGTGATCAACCATAGACATAGGTATGCTAGATCATGTTTCAAGCTATTTAATAGCCACCCTAGGATTCCATCAGGCCCCACTGATGCCTTTTTTCTAGCTTTTTAGAGTGCAACAATGACCTATTCTTCTTTTGTGATAACAGACAAAGAAATGGTAGCGTGTAGGTGATGAGGGGCTGAATCTTGAGTGGAATTTATTGGACAGCTGGTTTGATATTTCTTCTGGCTGAGTATAAGGGATGCAATGTACAGCCAATTCAGCACATTGCTGAGTGTTTCCCTTATGATTTTGGACATATAGAAAAAATGCTTTGTTGTTATGTGATGGATTCCTACTTCAGACCAACAATCAAGGAGACTCAATCCTCACCACTGACTTCAGTGAGGGATGGTCACTAAGAGTGAAGATGGATTCACCCAGTATTTTCAGAAGTAGCTGTGTGCACCAAGCACAATTTCACTTAAGAGCACACATGGAGCATGATCTAGACCTAGGGCTGGACTCTCTTTCACACTAAACTCTACACTGACCACTTGGGAGCTCTGTGTCCCTGTTCCCAGTAGCTGACACGCACTCTTGGATATTTGAGTTTCAAACACACACACACACACACACACACACACACACACACACACACACACACACACACACACACACACACACACACACACCTCCAAAAAGCTGGCAGAGGTTCACTAGCTGTTCCTTTTTCTGCCCAGATTCTGAAGTAATCATGTTGCCACCAATCAGCTACCCTAAGGCTCTTACAAAAGGGTTTCCAATTTTACTGTGTAAAATTAATAGCAATACAAATTGTAGAGTGCGACCAAGGCAGCAAGGCTTTCAGGAGTGGCCACAGTGTCACTAAAACTAGTATAAGTACTCCCAATATGTTAAACGTATTGTCTGAAGGACCAGCCACAATGAAAGGTATTAAAATATTTAATGATAAAAAATAAAACAGAAAGCAGGGCAATACTGAATACAATAAACAACAGAGTTTCAACCACAGAGACATAAAAAATAATACAGTTGGATAGTTTCTCATAGATGCATAAAACAATACTAAGCTATTCTCACTAAATGTCCCTGACTAACTAAATAATTTTTGTTCCCTGACTACTTACAAGCTGATGTGTGCTGAGTGTCTTGCCACAGCAAAAGCCAGATGATGTCTCTGTGTTTGTCTGTGTGGATGTGTGAGATACTTATCCTGTCAGAAATCTTTCCATTCAGATTCTAAAGCACTGCTGTGAGAGTTCCAAAAAAAATAAACAGATTCTTATTAGAGGATGACATCACCTCTAGTCACCTGACTCTGGTACAATACACACACAGAGCTTTATTAAGATCTGTGGCATCATCTGAAAGCTATAACACAAATTCAAACTTTCCATCCTTTCAGGGTTCTGTGATAAAATGTACACATTTCATCAGTTACAACAATACAGCGCAATATAAATGCATACATTCTTTCCATCCCACAGGAGCTATTGTTGATGCGTTTTTAACACAAGTAATTTACAAATATATTTTAACTCAAACATCTGTACAAACCAGTGTAATAGTCAAATAACATAAAATTGTTTACAAAACTCCAGCTAGCTATACTGACATACATACACATGTACTACCCTATTCTCCCTGGCACATATGGCACTACCTCATAACATCACAGCTCTCCTCCCTTTGAAAATTTAAGCTAGTTTTTCAAGTGACCAGGAAAAATGTAACTTGAGAGAAATGGGCCTGTCTGGCAATACTTAACATACACCGTGTCTCGAGAACCCACCTAAATTGGCATTGCTGAGCTCACTACGGTGACCCATTGTGATGTCGTATGCCTGTCACTCTAGGTTCCACCTTAATAACTTGGCATTTTGCTGGTTAGCTTGATGTAGCCATGTTAAGGGAATGTGGTCTGTAACCACAGTGAATTTCCTTCAATACAGACAGAGCTGTAGTTTTTGCAGTGCCCATGCTATAGCTAGACATTCTTTTTCTACAGCTGCATAACATTCCTCCATGGGTTGGAGTCCATGGCTGAAATATACAACAGGGTGTTCTCTTCCCTCTGAGGAACCCTGGTAGAAAACAGCTCCCACCCCATGGTCTGAAGCATCCACCTGCACAACAAATTCTTTGCTGTAATCTGGAATGGCTAACACAGGAGGTCCTCCCAAAACCCCTTTAAGATTTTGGAATGCCTAACATCCACTGCAAATACTCAACACAAGGGTCTCCCTATCATGGTAAGGCTTCATCATGTTAACATGATACAATTTGTGCCCCTGTCTCCTGTCTAACAGGTTTATCATGTAATTAACATCACTGACATTCCTTACCACTTTGAAGGGTTCCTCCCAAGATGCCTGCAGCTTATTGTGTCTGACCAGAGTAAGTTCCATAACCTGCTGTCTTCCAGCATGCTCTCAAGCTTGAGCATTCCTGTCATACCACACTTTTTTTCTGCCGTTGGGCACCTACCTGTTCTCCTAGGCCAAATACATGAGCTCCCCAAGACTTGTCCTGAGGTTAAGGACATATGCTACAACAGACCCCTTGTGGGATTCAGACTCACCCTCCCACTCATCACAAATCATATCTAAAGGCCTCCTTACCCTATGCCCATACAGCAACACACTGGGTGAAAAATCTGTGTATTCCTGGGACACTTCTCTGTATGCAAACAGCAGATGAGGCAAATATTGTTTCCAACTCTTTCTTAAACTGGTATGCAAATGGCCATAATGTGGTCTTTAGTGTAAAGTTTAACCTCTCCACAAGACCATTATCTGGGGGTGGTAGGAAGTGTTCTTTTGGTTCTTCATCCCTCGGCACCTCCTAAGGCAAACCAGCAGATCTGACATGAAATTGGCACCGCTGTCAGTCAGTATTTCTCTTGCAAAATCTACCCTGCTGAAAATCTCTGACAAAGCATTTACCACCTTCTTAGATTCAGTGGAGGAAAGAGCCATGGCCTCACGGTATCTAGTAACATAATCTACTACCACCAGGATATACTTCTTCCATGTGGAACTTGGGGTAATCAGAGGCTCCACAATATCCATCGTTACCCTCTGAAATGGCTCCTCAATCACAGATAAAAGACATCAAAGGAGCCTTGACTTGGTTCAGGTCTTCTGCTTTGCCTATCTTTTCGCACTGCTCAATGGTCCTACAGTACCCTGTTACATCCCTTGCAATCCCAGGTCAATAAAAGTTCTGCATAATACATCTCTTGGTATGCTTTATGCACATATGACCTGCAAAAGGAATGTCATGGGCTATAGCTAGAAGGGCCAGCCAGTAGGCTCTGGGCACTTTCAACTGTGTATTACCTCACCCTCTAGCCCTCCCTCCGGGGTCCACTCTCTGTACAGTAACCCTTTGTTCCAGTATACAGTCTTTCCTTTTCCTCAAGAATCATGTGCCTCCTTAGCTACCTCTCACAAGCTCTGTAATGTAGAGTCAAAACAATATTAAACTATTCTCACTAAATGTCCCTGAGTAACTAAATAATTACTATTCCCTGACTTCTTACTAAAGCAATCCTGTCAGATTCTACAGTGCTGCTGTGAGAGTTCCAAAGAAACCAGATGCTGGCTAGTAGATGACATCACCTCTGGTCACCTGACTCTGGTACAATATACACACAGAGTTTTGCTAAGGTCTGTGGCAGCATCTGAAAGGTATAGCACAACTTCAAACTTTCCACCCTTCCAGGGTTCTCTGAGAAACATACACATTTGATCAGTTACAACAATGCAACCTAATATACATTCCTTCTGCTGTATAGTTTATTTATGCCAGGAGTCCACCAGGGTGGCTTGTTTTTCTGGCTATACCTGGCTTTAGTTCAGTCAGGTACTGCTGTTTCTATGCAGTTGTTAACTATGCCCTACTGTCCCTGGCACATGTGGCACTACCTCATAACATCACAGTTATCCTTTACTTGGGAGGCCATTTTTGTGTCATATTTAGCTTTTGAAGGCTTGACTACTTTCCTGATTTGCCTTTTTGAGACTACCTCAGATTTTTTTTTCTGTTGTGCTCACTCCCACTTACTTCTAGACAGGAGTTCCTTCCTTCTGCTGTATAGTTTATTTATACCAGGATTCCACCAGGGTGGCTTGTTTTTCTGGCTATGCCTGGGTTTAGTTCAGTCAGGTACTGCTGTTTCTATGCAGTTGTACCAGGCATTTGTGTATACTTCTGCATGGGTCTATATTAGATGAACGAAACTTCATCTTAGCGAACGCTCACATGAGCGAATATCCAGGTACTCGAAACTCCAATTGTGGGGGGCTGCGCCCCCACACCCCCTAAATATATATTCCAACTCCGAGATCGCACTACAGTGAGGAAAGGGCAAATATTCCCTCGATACCGTGATCTCGCAATTGCAGTTTCGAGTTCCGCAATATTCGCTCATGCGAGCTTTCGCTAAGATGAACTTTTATTCATCTAATATAGACCCCTTCTGCATAGGACTCCTTATTTTTGGGGTTGGTGGAGCTTTAGAATTTCCTGTGCTATCACTTAATAGGAGGCAATTTGCCTTGGAAAAATTCTTTAAGGTTTTAACATTTGATGGGTTACACCCATTACATGTATTTCAAAGGAGACTGATTTATGACCTGATCTTACCAATGAGGATATTATGCTGGAGGGGTACAAAGCTCCCCCATGTTTTTGAGTACTATAGCAAGGATATTTGAACCCATAGTGGTAGTGGAGGCCAGCTGTTCCAGAGCATTTTCATTGACAAAGTCTAGGAATCTCTGAGCCTGCATGTTAGCAGTCATATATGTTTCTCAGTTTATGGAGGGGTAGTTTAAATCACCCATGAGTAATGTGTTCTTAGCACTGAGCAGTAGTACCTTCAGTTTGTCATTAGGAAAAATTGTTATGTTGGTAGGTCTCTTGGTGTGGCACTGCTTAAAAAAGGCACTTTGGGGATGGCTAATGCTTTGGCCAGTACACAAACCTTTAGTGGTGACAGGTGCAGACCATCTCTGGTAAGGCAGTGTGGTCTGTCGATCATGTTGTCCCAGACTGACAAAGACTGGATCCCCTTGCAATGACACCAGTAGCTAAGCCAATTATTGAAGTCAGTCATTTTCTGTTTGTATTGTGCTATCATTTTTGATGAGTATAGAATGCTGATCAATGAGAGGCTCATACCAGCCAGCAACATGTATTCAGAGAGGTCCATCCTGTTTCTCTTCATATAGTCCAGAAAAGAACATTTCATGTCATTCACACTGACATGTACTATGACTGAGTCATACTAGTAATTGTGGTTGAGTGACCTTAGTGCCTGTGTGATCTGGTGATTCCTGGCCACTGACAGGCTGTAACTGTCTCTTTATCTAACCTAGTAGTGATGATGGGGGCATCCATGTATCTCACAATGGAATCTTCTATGGCCAAGATGTTTGAATGTGTGATGTTTCACCTTAAGGGCTTACTTGTGGAAGCACTGTAAAGTACATTTTATGTGTACTGGTTGGTGATGACTTGGTTTAGTTTCCATGTGTTTCTGAGGACAGTGTTCAGGAGGCCTATGTAGTTTCGGTAAGTTACTTGTGAGTACCCTCCACATATGTGGGTTTATGTTTTGAGACCTTATTTAGTGAGGGGAATGTGTGTGTATGCTGAGAACTTGTTTGTCTTTTGATTTGTCAGTATTTGAGAGTTAGGTTTCAATTTTTATAATGTAACTACTGTACATCTCTTGCATATTGTGTTTGTTTATTTCAGGATTAAATGGTTGTCAGTATATATGAGACAATTGCTACATTGCCTCAGGATGCCCATGTCTATCAGGCTGGCCACAAAGTTAGCAAGAATGTGCCTATACATGTTATCAATTTTTTTTTTTTCTATGGGTTTAACCAGGGAGAAGAGAGGGAGATTTAACTGGTCTGGGATGATAGCACATGTATGAAGATTGAGTGCTATACTCAGTGTGAACTGTAGCTAACCGGCAAGGCAATGCTGCTCTGTTCACAACCCTGATGCTCCTAGAGCATCAGAAGGACTGGGGAAGATTGCAGAGATAGTTATTCTATGGGGAATTTTAACTTGATAGAATTTGTGTCTATACATGTCACTACTAACTGCCTCTGAACAGACAGTAACCTTGCCCAAACACTGGTTTTATATAGAAAGAGCAGCAGGGGTACTGGCGAAGATTACAGTGACAGTTATTATAAGGGAAAATGTAACTTGAAAGCATTTGCGTATATACAGGGCACTGCTAACCACCTCTGAGCAACAGCAGTTTAGCACAAATATTGGGCTTATATAGAATCATGAAGGAGCCAAGCTAAGAACAGGTCTGAGGAACTGGGCACAAACCCACACAGACACTAGACTGATACAGATTTTCTTTTGTACTTATCCCTTTAAATTTTATTTTCCTGACTATTAGCCTTTTACTAATATAATTCTTTTTTTCCTTTTACGACCTCCCAGTTTATGTCTTCTTCATTATTTATTTCAGAACCTTCTTCTATGTCCTATTTATTATTATTTTTCTTGATCTAATGTTCCTCCTTTTGTATTTTCACCATAATGTCCCACAGGAAACATCTTCTTCATTTTCTGGCTAACTCTGCATCACAATTTCTTCGAGTAAAGCAACCTATAACCCTCCCCACTGTAGGGTTGTAATTATACATCCCATCATTTGCTGACTAATCTCCATCAAACAGATGTCTTTGAAGCATCACTTCAGAATCCTGTACACTTTCTCTGGTCTCAATCAGACCTCCCAACTGTTCTGAATTACTTGTTTTTTACTGAGTTTTGGAGTCCAAATGAAGGGGTGCCACGATTCCCGAGTGGCACCCCTTCATTTCTGATTTTTTTAAAATTTTTGTGGTATCGAAGCTGACGTCATCACATGCGCAATGACGTCAGCTCCATATGGCTACCAGCCAGTCGGAATTGAGCTCAAGGAGCTCACATCATTGTTTCCGGCTGGCTGAATTGAATTGCAAGCTGGCGGGAATAGCAGAGGAACTTGTATGCGGCCAGGAAGCTGAAAAGGCAGGAACGCGGGAATGGCAGAGGAAACGGCAGGAATGAGGAACCTTTATATATGGGTTATATCCTGACAAGGATATAACATCCAGCCAGCTTCAAAAACTTCAGGGCACATTCCACGCACCCAAACTCTCAAGTAGCTAGAGCTGAGCTGACTAAAAGACAAGTTGAGGTGCAAAGCCCATCAGAACTTTCAGGCCAACAGAGAGAGGGAGGCAGAATCTTGAAAGGACAATGCTAGGAATAAAAAAAATAAATAAATGTCCACATCCTGGCTTAAAATAAATACCAAAAAAACAAGGGGGATGGAGAGAGGGAGTAGCTGCTGCAGCAGTGATCATTTGAACATCTACATTTATGGCAAGTTCAGGTTTTACATCTGTATTATATCCTTCATATTGATTACTGCTGCAGAAGCCCTAGCTAAATGGGTAGATTACCATAGATAAGTATTTCTGGGAGGAGGAAGGGGAAGCCAAGAGCCCCTGCAGAATGGTCCTAGCAAAACCTGACCTAGAGAAGGATCAAGCTTGTAGTGCTTTGAAAAAGTATGTACAGAGAACCAGTTAGCAGCTTCTGGAATACGTCTAGAATCCAACCTTTCCAAAAAGCTATAGATGAAGCCATGGTCCTGACAGAGTGGGTGTTGACCTCGACTGGAATAGATTTGTCATGGTGAGTATAAGAAAAGGTAATCGCCTTAGACAACCATTTGGAAGTACACAGGCTGTCCCGTCTGCTTACTTTCACATGACAAGAACAATTGGATCCAAGGATCTGAAAGATTTAGCTCTGTCAAGATAGTACCTGAGTTGTGTATGAGCATCTTAGTTATGGAGTATCCTTCTTCCCTCATTTTAAGGTTCAGGAAAGACAACGGGAAGATGGATAGTTTGACTTAAAGTAAACTGAAATGCAACTTTAATCTTAAAAGGAGGATTAGTTCACAAAGACCCCGTCCCTATGGAAAATGAGGTAGGGTTGACACACCATAAGAGCTTGCAACTCAGATACCCTTCTTTTGGAGGTCAAAGTAATCAGCCAAATTATTTTCCATGTTAAGAACCTGAAGTTAGCCAGATTACCTGGTTCACCAGCATACAAAATTAAGATCCCAAGAAAGGGCCACTAGTCTGCTTAGAAACCTCTTATGTAAACCTCTTTCAAGAACATTTTGACATGAGATTGCTTTGAAAGAGGAGGATCCACTGGCAGACATGCTGAAATGACCGATAAATGAACCTTGATAGAGAAACAACAAAGGCCATAGGATAGTAACTCATAGGAAATGCTATAAAACCAGAGAACAATTAGCTTTCAGAGGGGGATGATTACGTTGTTGGCAACAACTGGAAAACATTTTCCATTTGCTAATAAATGTTTTTCTGGTAGCAAGCTTTCTTGCCTCCATTAGTACCTGTTGCACATCCTCAGAAAGCATTTGCATAAAAGGAATTAAGACCCTGTTATCCAGGCAGTCAATTGAAGATGATTGATGTTGAGGTGTATCAAACATCCCTCTTCCTGTGTGAGTAGATCCAGTCTGTGAGGAAGCTTGTGGTAATTGCCTCCGGTGATTTCCAAAAGAAGGGAGAGCCAGAGTTGCCTGGGTTAGAAAGGAGTAACCACAATGAACTTGAGGGGATTAATTCTGAATCTTTAGAAGTACCTTGGATATTAGTACAAAGAGTGTAAAGGCATACAGAAATATTCTTGTCCAAAGAAAAGGCATCCTTCTCCCAAGCCTTCTTGCATGAAGTCCTGGGGCAGAATTTTGCTAGTGGATTGTTCAGAGAGAATGCAAAGAGGTGCATTTGAGGAACTCCCCACAGATTGATAAAGTCTTTAAAGATCCCTTATCTAGTTTCCATTTGTGAGGGTCTGCACAGGTCCTGCTCAGCTTATCTATCACACAGTTTTACTCTGAAAGAATGTAGGATGCCTGAAAAATGAGACTGAACTGTGAAGCTATTTCCCAGTCTAACATGGCTAGTCTGCAAGAGGCTATGATCTGTATCGCTCTCCTACTTTGAACACAATAGAAGAGTCTTAGTGGGTTCTGTTCAAGCAGCTTTATTATATACAAACACATTACGATAAAAGTTTACTGACTTTAACTTAAGTACTGCAATCATACATGCTCACTCTCTGGATGCACTCTCAAAATGGCACTGGGAATAACACATGCCTAGCATTTATATGTACACGTTCAGTCTTTGATATGCTTCTTAAAGACACAGTGCATACACTCTGATCTATAATCTGGTTCCCTCTTCCTTCTTGATGTACCGTATGACTATGATGTTGTCTGTAACCACCTGAAGATGTCTTGGGGACCAAAGATGTATCTACAATATTTTTGATATTTATGTTCTTTTATCTTTTCTTTGTGTCTCACACCCCCTACACTTTTATCCCTCCTGAAACTGCCCTCCAAGTAAAGTCCAAAGTGTTTGTGGTGACTGGCTGCTTTGGACCAGGGAGGGAAAATGGGATACCTGGATTTAAGGATATCTGTTCTCTCCACCAAAGGATTTCTCTTATGACAAACCCTAGTAGGGATATGAAAAGATAAAGGGTGTTGTCACTGAGAAAAAAGAGATATCAGACACCACTATATCTTTCTTATCTGGAGTCTTGCCAGGGGTATCATGAGAATCATAGAGGCCATGAGACCCAAAATCCTGAGATATTCCCTCACAGTGACTGAAGTTTGAATGTAAAACTTTAGAAATAGACCTAGAAAAAAAATCTATGTTTTCTTGAGAAAGAAAAGCACTTTGAACTGAGGTGTCTATTTGACATACCAGGAACACAATCCCATGCGAGGGAGTCAAAAAAGACTTTTGAATGTTCTCATGGAATCTTTGCTAATGCAAGATGATCTCTAACTCAAGAGAGAGATTCAATGACTGCAGTGATAAGCAAGTCATTTAAATATGGAAAAATTTAGACACCCTGTAGACTGCAATGGGTTATAACTGAAGTTAAACACTTGGTAAACACTCTTGATTCAGTGGATAGTCCAGAGAGTAAGGTAGAGAACTAATAATGTGATCTAGACACATGAATCCCTAAGAAATGCCTAATGTCTGGATGAATAGGGATGTGATGATAAGTATCTTTTAAATATAATGTTACCCAGAAACTTGAAAGAGAAAGAAAATGTAGCAGGCTGTGAAGTGATATCATTTTGAATTTAAATATTATCACAACAGGTTAAGGAAGGAAAGATCCAGAACTGAACTCCAAGCATATTATTTCTTCGGCACTAGGAACATCCTTGAATAAAAACAATTCTCCACCTAAAAAGGAGGAACTAATTATATCACTCCTGGGTACAGCATGTGATAAAGAACAGGTGGAAACAAAAGACTCTGATTTGTAAGATGAGGAATGCCCCCCCCCCCCCAAGAAATGGAGGAATTTCCACCCACTGCAATCTGTAACACTGATGAATGATTTTCGGAACCCATTTGTATGAAACCAATTTTTGTCAAAGAGAAAAATGGACAGTCAGACTTTCTGGAACAGAAAAGGGGCAGGGTGGGAGGGGGTCACAAGGTCTCTTGAATAGTCATTCAGACTTGGACTGTCCTTGGTTTTTGGAGGTTTGTGACTTTTTTTGAACTCTCATGTCAATTCCTCTTAAATGTCTGTTTACATAAATTATGCTGAGACTGTTTATTCTGTTTTTGGATGGGGAGAAAGAAAATTTCTTTGGCAATTTGAAAAAAGAGGACTGAATCATTTTAGAGATTCCTTGGGCCAGCTTACCCTTTTCATCACAATTTTTAATCAGCTCTGCAGTAGAGGGGCCAAACACTACAACTATTTTTAAGGTATAATTTAAACTAATTTTTAAATCTGGAAGGTTCTGAGAATGCAGCCAAGCAAACCTCATTAAAACAGTGCCATTGGCCATAGCTCATCAACAGATTCATGCACGCACTCTGCAAACAATGAGTAGTGACCTCTGCAATATAAGAAAGTAAGTTATTTAAAGCACTTTTTTTCTTCACAAGAAGAAACTATAGATACAACATTCCTCATACTTTCACAATATGCCAAAACTGTGACATATGAGCCTAACAATTTAAAATTCTGAAAATCAAAGTTACAGAACTATGTACTTTTTCCCCATACCTACCAATAATTTTCCCATCCTTATTAGAAAAACTAGGATTGGAATTAGCTCATCAGTAGAGTCAACTTAGGCCATAGCTGCTGGGTCAGGTTTAGGAATAATGTATAAAAATGTAAAATACCAAGGAACTTTATACATCCTATCTGCTTTCTAGGGACAGCTGGCTGACTATCGGAAAAATTGCAAGCAGTAAGACACACATCCTTCCTCTAAAGCAGACAAGACAGGAGGAATGGGTGTAAGTTATGGAAAATGCTTCTGTAACAATTCGTAGTATTTTCTGAAGGACTGAGTAAGTGTTCTCCCACTGAAAACAATGGGACAGTCTAACACTAGTCTCAGAGAAAGAAAAACCCACACAGAAAGAATCAGAAACTGAGCTCTCTTGTGAGTCTGAATCAGAAAGCTGAGGACAAAACTCTGAATCCGTCCCTGCATCTTCCTGCTCAGATTCAAAATCTTGAATCTGTTCAGGAAAAAAGGCATCCCTATTTCCTTTACCAGAAACTGCTCAACAAGAAGGATGAATAGCCTAAATTAGACCCTGAGCCAGTTCCAGTAAACTGTTCCTATACAAATTAATTTGAGAAGGAGTAGACATATGTTTGGTTTTCAGATTCTTTTTAACAGGAAAAATGTGAACAACCATGTTGCAAACAGCAGCCACCACACCACCAGGAATCGGTACAACATTCTGACTTAATGGAGAAACTTTCCCTGTTCTCTTGTCCCAAGACTGACAAGACTGGATTTCCCATATCCACTGATGGGACTCTGACAGCCACAGAAGAAGTGACTAACCTCAGCTCATAGTGACTGTTGGTGCTATACCAGAGGGATTTGAGGTAAAAGATGAGTGGTCTGAGGTACAGCAAATGGCCACAAGCAAAGTTACCCACCTGTGACTGAGGTAAAATTCTAGCCTGCTGTTGAGGCAAAGGCTGTTTGCTTAACATTTTCTTTTTGCGGCTGGAAGTAGGACTGACCGAGGGACCAGCAATCTGTTCCATAGTCAAGCCTAAAGTCTATCCCAGGGAAGACAAATGCCAGTAAATCTACCAGTCTACAAAAGTTACTTTTTGTCAGAAAAAACACAGTAAAAAAACACTTTCAATAAATATTGCAGCCCCACAATGAAAAATGAATCACAATTTCTCCTCAAAAATATGTTATCAATTAGTTGACACTACTTTAAAACTGACAAAAAAAGTGAGTGCTCCATTTAAAGGTACGCTACAGATTTGAGAAAATCCATTAAAACACACCACTTCTAGATATAAAATAACTTTCCCGAAGAGGAAAGTAATAAAACACCAGTAAATATAAGAAGATGGAAGTTTTTTTCCCCCAAAGAGAACCTATCTGCCCAGCAAAGCAAAGCACAAGCCAACTATCAATCCTCAAAAGCTGCAGAGGAGTATTCTCTTCTGTAGCAGGAAATTCTGGAGGGTTTCATGCACAAACTTTTCTTTGAGTTAGTTCAGTTTGAGTTGGTTGACAGTTTGGGTGCATGGAAGGTGCCTGAATCTTTGAGAGCTGGCTGCCTATTATAATTGGCAGGCTATAACCCATATAGCTAAGGCTATTGCAGCACTGATCAATAAGAAAAACATTTTTGAATCAGTTCATTTTTATTTCATCTAAATAACATTTGAATCAGTCTTACATACATCATTCATCAATGTTCTTTTCATGTATACATTTTACAAGCAACAATTTTAATATTTTCAGTCTATGGCTGGAGGCCATAACTGAGTGCTTTGTAACTGCTCAGCATTAAACTTCATTGACTGAGCAACATGATGTGACGCATGGCTGTGTAGACATAAATCAGGATTTGCACAGTGGTGAAACTTGGTGAAACAGGGTGAATAAGGAATTAATGAAGCCAAATTATGGGGACAAGGGGCATTAGGAAGGTTTAATGGATTGCTATGAAAGTATGACTGCATTGGCTGACATCATAGAAAGTATGACAGATGGAGAAGAAGGCTATACAGGCTGAAGCATACACAACCAGTCAAAAATAGGCCAAGGAGGACCAGCACAGAAAAATCCCAAACTAGCTTATCATATAAATGGGAGGAAATAGAAGAGATAACAAAGTTAAAAATGAAAACACATCAACTAGAGAAAAATGTGCAAGTGTATGCGTAATGAATTCATGGAGGGAGAGGAAAGGCTTTTTTTTTGCTGTGAAGGTTCACATGTTTCGTGTAAGTTGATAAAAGAAGCATGAGAAAGTAGTGAGGAATGGTTAAGGGAGAGATAGAGAGAGAAGGCAAATATAGGTGGTGTTGGCACAAAAGATAATGTCAACAGTGGATGGGCACATACTGATAGGAGGAATGGAAAACAAGGTTTATGGAGTAACACATAAGACTGTGTAATAAAGGGACAGAGAATAGGGCTGGGTACATTGCAAATGCTACAACAGTCCAGAGGCTAACCAACTCATAAATCTGTCTCTTTCATGACTGATGACATCTGCAAGCTGTGCCACTATTAGTTCAACGATTGAGGCCTCCTGGTTACATGACTCAACCAGTCATGTTATGAGGTTTGCCACAGTCATTAGGTGGGCAGTCAGCTACTTGCACAAGTCAGACATCAGCCATTGCAGTAGATACTAAGTGACAGTTTAGGTTATCTCTGCACTATTGTTATAATAGAATCCTCTGTTCTCCTCCAGAGTAGTAAACATTGACCAACAAGGCCACCAGTGATCAGTACTGTTCACCTTTAGCTGAGTGACCTCCATACCTTTGTTGGAAAGTAGGCCTAGCACCCACTGATGTCCAAACACTACAGAGATCATCCAGCACAAGCCACTGTGACTTTTGCCACATAATCACTGCACTGGACCTGATAAGGATTATAAAACAGAATGAAAAACTATTATAACCCACAGATGTTACATATATTATGAAAACAGTGCATTGCAGTGGAGTACTTGGTATACACACAGCCCTCCTAACATAGACACTCCTACCTACTAAGGTATCATTGCATGTTTTTCCTGCACTCTTCTGCTGATATAAGATAACGTAGGAAGTACTTAGCACAGTGTTGGACCTGAAACAAGTAAAAATAAAAAATGACAAAAATGTGCTTATAGTAAAACCAGTAAAACTGTCTGTCTGTCTGTCTCTCCCTAATACTTGCTAACCATTGGCTATGCATGTTGAGGTGGTATTATCGCCGATTGCTCTAGCAATGGCTGCACTGTTCATCAGAATGAGTGATGCCAGTGGTATCAATCACTGTCATGGCAAAATAGAGCCAGGGATTAGCCTTGTACATATGGGCAGCATAGTGGCCCTGCAGGCACTCCTTCATATTCCAATGAAGAAACAACAAGAAACTATTACTTGCCCTTGGGCATCATTCAAGACTCCTGTTGTTTTTAGTAACTGAAGCAGACACAGTGTCCTTGGTAGAAGAAGGAAGAAAACAGTATCAGCATGTGCAGAGACACACTCTCAGATGTCATATGGCATGGATTATGATGCAGCAAAAATATGCTAAAAGTGGCTATATAACAAAGACTTGTGGGACTGCATGTCTCACAGCTGCCATGTTCAACCATAGAATACACAATCCTAGGATGGGCAGAGATGAAAATGATAGTATAGCCTATGTTTAGAGTTTCTGTGTTGTAGCAATGATTCAGAAACAGTTGCAGTAAAATTCCTTCAGCAACATAATCACTGTGCTGTGAGCATGACATTATCAGATTAAAAAGCAGTGTCATTATTTTGTGATAGACTGTTTTAATTTGAGCAACCATGGAATCTGGACTTAGGAGCATAAGAGCAATACTAGGCAAACAATTTAGGGGACCATAGGACGCCTAGCCACATACACCTTTAACTAGACACACTTGAAAGTTCTTGCCACCTTTTTGAGTATCTACTAGTGCTCACCTGCATAAGGACATGAGATTTTGAGGTTGGCAAACTTGGTACAGTAATGTAACTCTGCACTGCCTTGAATACCTATGTAAGATGGCAATAACAGAGAGACAGAGGTATTGCATCATATCAGTGTGTGAATAAGGGTCCACTTTCTAATCTCAAAATACTGAAATATCAAATTTCAGTACCTCAAGACTAGAATGTCGAAAGTGCAGTTTTTTTTAAATTGCATTTTATCAAATCTTATTTTTTTGAATGTTTAGTAGTTGTTGTGTGGTGTGCGTTATATAGTGTGCTGTCCCTTTAATGGTTCATGGTTTCTGGGTAGTGCACGTGTCGGCCAATGTGTGCTTATTAATGGAGATTCAGGTAAGTTTGTATTTTCTTTGGGTTTTGGATAGGATTTTGGTTTGATTTAGTTTTTGGGTAAGTTTTAGGAGTTGGCTAGGGTGGGTAGGTTAGAGTTTGTCTGTGTGTGTGTGTGTGTGTGTGTGTGTGTGTGTGTGTGTGTGTGTGTGTGTGTGTGTGTGTGTGTGTGTGTGTGTGTGTGTGTGTGTGTGTGTAAGTGCTGAAAGTAGTGATTTTGTGCATTTTTTAGTGTGTGTGTGTTATTTGTGCGAGTGTGACCTCAGAGTTGGTATATATAAGTAGCAAGGATGTGGGGGGGTGCAGCCTTCACACATGGGGAAGCAGGATGGCTTGCCCCCTTTTTAAATGCAAGGTAGTATTACGTGGGGGGAATGTTAGGTAGTGCTATGTAGGGGGAGGTTTGGATGGTATGTTTTTGTTTTTCTTTCTTTGGTATTTTGGGTGTCGTTATTATGTTTTCATTTTTGTGGGCTTTCGACATTCTAGTCTTGAAATACTGAAATTCAATATTTCAGTATTTCGAGATTAGAAAGTGGACCCATGAACAAACCACAACAGCATATCAGTATTGTGCTTGGTTCTAGGTATAGGCACACCAGTGTCATTGATCACAGGGACCAGGACATGCTACAAAGTGAGTGATGATCCCTATTACACGCTGTTTGGGGGGGGGGGGTCAGGTGGAGTAGTGTATTACAGAAATTCCTCACATAGTTGCAAGAGCAGTGTTATATGAAAGCCCACAGCTGCAATACATATAGGAAAAGAAGAAGGGAGTAAAGTGGCCCATCATAGCAGATGGCAAATAAAAGGGCAATCTGGGAGGGGATGTGTAGGTTATTGACATATACAACAAGCCATGGACAAACACTGACTGGCCTGTTCAACTCAATGACTTAAATCGCTTGTCATGATCCCACAAAAGGCACAAGGAATAGCAAAATATTCAGTACTCAGGAGAATGATATCTTGCTGCTGGTCCTCTGCACAAATGGTACATGCATCCTGGCTAAACTAGACAGCCATGTTTTTAGAGCAGGTGCAATGAGAATATCAGTAGCACAGACTCCTTTGATGTCAGACTTTCTGAAGATGGTCCATTCCCATACCTGGTATTTGGATTATTTTTCTAGGACTGATGCTTTAGTAAAGCATAATGGAAGGTAACTTACTCCTGAGCTGCAGTTTCTCATGTGACATGCTAAACAGTTATTCAATTTGCCTGATTTGGGGGAGGTTCAGGTGGATATTAGTGAAACATAAGACCTAAAAATGGTAAGTTAGGTCACAAACCTAGTGGGGCTAATCTGTTCAGCAAAACATAAATAAATTGTATCCCTGTGTTAGTGATCCTAGTGGTCGCAGAGCTCTATTACTGGGCATGGTACACTACAGTTTTGTTGCTAGCTATCATTTCATATTTTAGGTTTATTTTTCACCAAAACATTTGTTTTTCTTTTGATGTTGCACAATTGTCTTCTATTGCATCAAACACATGATTTTAGGCCTATCAGAGACATTTCTTACAATTTGACATGGCTAGTCTGCACTTAATCTGATATAAATTTCAGCCTTCATGAGATGCTGCATTCCTTAATTCATACATTTGATAAGCATGGTGACTGCTGCTGTACCTGATATGAATACATATTCTATACTTAGACTCCATTAGTGCACAGTTATGCATGCAACTACTCCTAAGACATTGATCAAATTTATGAATTTTGCCGAGATTTTTGCCATGCACCAGCCATATGATTAACACATTTATTTATCTTTTATAAGTATGGACATTCATGAATGCATATACAAGACAATTACAAAATGCTTATGCACATAAACAAAAATCATTAGTAATAGTTAGTATATGGCAACAGTTAAATATAAGGCTAAGTAACTTCTTCAGACACACAGACAAACAGCAGTTACACAGTTTCTACAGCATTTAAACCATGTAGCATGAAGTCATGTGACTAATAGCAGCAATGAATTAAAGGTGCAAAGCACAATAATTCAACCACTATTAAAGTAAATCTTAAAACTTACAAATTACTTCAAATAAAAAGTGTGTATGCAATCAGTATACAATATACAAGAATTATATTAATGTCATTAGTAAAAAGTTAAAAATACACTATCGTGTAAGATTTCTTAATTTAAGGAAACATGAAATATTACAATTCTCGTTCAGACCAGGCAAGCAGAAAGCATTAAGTGCTAACTGCCATTCTAGTTCTAGTACCTCTAATAGTGCTGAATATGGGCCACCTCTAATATCAGGAAGTACCTGGTCAATAGCTTGGAACATGAAACTATGTCCACCATTTAATGAAACATGTTTTGCTAAAGCATTTTCTGTTTTGTTTTTGCTAATCGCATAACAGTGTTCGTAAATTCTCTCGCAAAGCTTCCTATCCATTTTCCCTATATAGAAAGCCGGACAAAAGGTACAGAAAGCTAAGTAAACAACACTCTTGGACTCACAATTCAACTTATGGTTGATGTAAAATTTACATGTATTCAATACTCTAAAGGAATTACCTGTTTTTATGTATTTACACATCCTACATGCTCCACACATAAAGGTTCCAGTAAGTCTAGAAGTAGGTTTAGTGCTTTTAATTTCAAAAAAACTTTTTAAATTAGTACCTCTTCTATAAACAGTACTGGGTGGCTGGCCAATTCTGTCAAATAGGGAATAGTCCTTATAAAGGAAACTCCAATTTTTGTGGAGAATTAATCTAAGTTGGTCACTGTCTTTACTAAATGTGGTTATAAAAGTATTGCATAAAGAGGTCTCCCTAGTTTGCTGAGTCATTGAAAGTATTATAAAGGTAACCAAGTCACTGTTTGGTGACTGTGTAGTTCGATTGGCAAAGTGGCTAGGAGGTGACTCTACCAGGTTAACATCAATGACAACGGAAGGTGAGGTCAAGAGTGGTTGAACTATACCTCTACTCCGTTTGTTTACAATTTCTTCAGTTAAGTCATTTATTAAACTAACCAGTTAGCCTCTTTTGCAAAACATGTCCCTTAAGAGTTGACATTCAGAATTAAAGTCATCTTCATTAGTACACATCCTTTCAGCTCTAATAAGTTGACCTTTCACTATTGAACGTTTTTGCCTGTAAGGGTGTGTACTAGAAAAATGTAAATAGGAGTTGCAATATGTAGGTTTTCTATAAATTTTGGAAACATATCTCCTATTTACTATATCTTTTTTGATATTCTCGTCCAAATAGTCAATACTAGTAGTGCGAAAAGTGTAAGTAAATTTAAAAAATGATGTAGTAGAGTTAAAGCAATCTATCATTTGTTTAGCTTGTGATTCATTTCCTTTAAAAATCACAAAGATGTCGTCTAAAAATATGGTATAAAAAGTGAAGGAAGTGTGAATTTCAGAGTTATTAAATACAAAATATTCTTCCCATTGAGCCATAAAATGTTTGCCACACTCGCTCCGCAAGGGGATCCCATAGCAACTCCATGTTTTTGTAAATAGATCTTGTCGTTAAAAATGAAAAGTTGTTAGAAAGTATAATATCAATTAACTCAGTTGCCAGGTCAAGATCCCTTTGTGGAGCTTTTTTATTTTTCATATAAACTTCTACTCACTCAACCACTTTTAAGTGTGGAATAGAAGTGTATAAGTCGACTACATCGATGGTAAGAAAGTTGTCTTCTTGGTTAACTTCTAAAATGTTTAAACTTTTCAACAAAGTCCATGAATCTTTGCATACTCATGACTCAAGTTTAAGATATTTTTGTAATATTGAGTCAACGGGTTTTGCGCCTGGATGTGTCAAGGAACCTCGACCATCAATAAGTGGACGCATAGGAGTGTCATGTTGGTTCTTATGAATCTTTGGTATTCCGAACATGACAGGTGTTTTTGGGTAGAGAATATTAATGTAATTGAATGTATCCAGGTCAATTTTGGCTTCTATAAACAGATCTCTGAAGTACACTCTAATCCTTGATTGTGCAATATTTAGTTCGTTAAGAGATGCCTTAGCATAGGCCGGACAATTCAAGGCTAACTCCATTTTTTAATTATAATCAGTGATGTCAAAGATAACAAGTCCACCACCTTTGTCTGGTTTAACTAAATGGACATGAGCTGATCTAAGTAGTTTTAGTGCTCTTAACTGTTCCATAGTGATGTTGCTCTTTTTATAAAAAGTATTACTAGCTCTAATGAAAGGTATGTGTCTAATGTCTAACTCACACATGCTTTCATAAAGAGCTAAAAGGGGATGAAGAGGAGGGTTGAACATACTAGCAGCCCTAAGTACATGTGTAGATTGTTGAACATTGCCTAATAAAAAGGAAAGATTTAATTTCCATACGTAATGCTTTAAGTCTAACAAACTTTTTACTATATTAATGTTATTACTTAAAACATATGTATTACCCTTCGCTAGCAGTTTTACCAAATTCGCTTCTATAACAACAGATGAAAAGTTGTAAATATAAAAGTCTCCTTTAGAATTAGTGAGAACAACAAGGTTATTTACTGCAACAGAGTCATTAGGAACTATCTCTTCCGACGGTTGTTCCGCCTGTTTTTCCTCTGATACTGAGGGTGACATGCCCCAGTAGTGGGCATGTTGTTCTTGTCCTGGTGAAAATTTCGAGCAAGTTGATTGTTATTGGCTTGCCCCTCATGTGAATTGTTAGCTCGAATTCTTTGACTTTGCCTAACTGTGTCTGTGAAATCAATGTTATTAACCTCAGATTCAAGTGGTAATAGACTGTCAAAAGAATTATTATTAGCTGAATTGACTTCTGTCAGGGGCGGCACTGTGTTGGAATTGTGCCAAACCTGTGAAATTTGTGGTCTAGGATATGCAGAGCCATTAGTGTATGCCATACGGTCACAATTCATTTTTTTAATGTTGTTGTTTTTAAGTCTGTCCAACAATTGCTCAATACTGGTAAAGACTCTGTTGTAGTCAAACCTATATCTAACAAAGTCAGAATGCAGTTTAATAGTTTTGTCCAAGTCTTTGACTTCCTTCAGTAAATTCTCAATCTGCAATGAGTAGTGTTTTATCATTAACTCCATAAGCTGATACCCTAGCTGGTCAAAAAAGTAAGTTATTCTGTGTGGAAAGGAGAAGCTGGGTTTAAGCCAGTTGGATATTGATAGCACCTAAGGCCCTTAGGTACTATCCTTTCAGATAAACATTGTCTAAAATATACCACCTCAAGTTGGAGCTTATTCAATTTTAAGATTTCACATCAAAAGATTTAAATTTGTCAGCAAGCGAACATAAATTTGTCTGAGGCAGGTTAACATTACGAGTCGGTTGTTCCTGGAGGTTAGTAAAACCAAAACTTAACTTGGTAGTGTTGTTAACCCATTCAGTAAAAGATGGAACTCCAATAAGCTCATTCGTGTTAACAAGTTCGTTAGAAGCACTGTTATCTACAGTCGGTGGTGCCAAGTTATGAATAGATACACCCACCTGTTGTGCTGGAACAGTCGCTTGTTGACCAGGTGGTACTGAACCATCTGAAGACCGAAACTGAGGGTCAGTGTTATTGGAATAATTCTGGGAGTTCAAGTTCCCCTGGTTATTTCCGTTAACAGATGTAATAGTGTTAGGTTCGCCGCTTCGCTGCTTGTCTACAGAGTCAAGTCTCTGGGTTAGATAATCAATACGTTGTGACAGTGAATTAAGAATGTTAGTTAAATCCACTGGTTGCAAAGTTTGTAAAGGTTGTGTTCGTCCGAACAAATTTGGGCTGGCTGGGTTGTTAGGTGATGCAGATGCCATAAAAACTGTAGAACAAACAAGTAAACTCGGTGGAAGAAAAGAACAATTCAAAACGGAACAGGAGCCCAACAGTAGCCAGCAGTAAAAGATGTTAATTCCCAAAAAACACTTTCTTTTAACGTAAAGTCAATTTAATAAAAATTTTTCTCACGTTTTCGTCACTTTAAGTAAAGTAACCTCTTCAGACACACAGACAAACAGCAGTTACACAGTTTCTACAGCATTTAAACCATGTAGCATGAAGTCATGTGACTAATAGCAGCAATGAATTAAAGGTGCAAAGCACAATAATTCAAACACTATTAAAGTAAATCTTAAAACTTACATACTACTTCAAATAAAAAGTGTGTATGCAATCAGTATACAATATACAAGAATTATATTAATGTCATTTGTAAAAAGTTAAAAATACACTATCATGTAAGATTTCTTAATTTAAGCAAACATGAAATATTACAATTCTCATTCAGACCAGGCAAGTAGAAAGCATTAAGTGCTCACTGCCATTCTAGTTCTTGTACCTCTAATAGTACTGAATATGGGCACCTCTAATATCAGGAAGTACCTGGTCAATAGCTTGGAATGTGAAATAATGTCCACCATATAATGAAACATGTTTTGCTAAAGCATTTTCTGTTTTGTTTTTGCTAATCGCATAAGAGTGTTCGTAAATTATCTCACGAAGCTTTCTGTCTGTTTTCCCTTTATAGAAAGACGGACATAAGATACAGGAAGCTAAGTAAACAGCACTCTTGGACTCACAATTCAACTTATGGTTGATGTAAAATTTACATGTATTCAATACTCTAAAGGAATTACCTGTTTTTATGTATTTACACATCCTACATGCTCCACACATAAAGGTTCAAGTAAGTCTAGAAGTAGGTTTAGTGCTTTTAATTTCAAAAAAACTTTTAAAATTAGTACCTCTTCTATAAACAATACTGGGTGACTGGCCAATTCTGTCAACTAGGGAAGAGTCCTTATAAAGGAAACTCCAATTTTTGTGGAGATTTAACCTAAGTTGGTCTCTGTCATTACTAAATGTGGTTATAAAAGTATTGCATAAAGAGGTCTCCCTAGTTTGCTGAGTCATTGAAGGTTTTATAAAGGTAACCAAGTCACAGTTTGGTGACTGTGTAGTTCGACTGGCAACCTGGCTAGGAGGTGACTCTTTCAGGTTAACATCAATGACAACAGAAGGTGAGGTCAAGAGTGGTTGAACTATACCTCTACTCCGTTTGTTTACAATTTCTTCATTTAAGTCATTTATTAAACTAACCAGGTAGCCTCTATTGCAAAACATGTCTCTTAAGAGTTGACATTCAGAATTAAAGTCATCTTCATTTGTACACATCCTTGCGTCTCTAATAAGTTGACCTTTCACTATTGAACGTTTTTGCCTGTAAGGGTGTGCACTAGAAAAATGTAAATAGGAGTTGCAATATGTAGGTTTTCTATAAATTTTGGAAACATATCTCCTATTTACTATATCTTTTTTTATATTCACATCCAAATAGTCAATACTAGTAGTGTGAAAAGTGTAAGTAAATTTAAAAAATGATGTAGTAGAGTTAAAGTAATCTATCATTTGTTTAGCTTGTGATTCATTTCCTTTAAAAATCATAAAGATGTCGTCTAAAAATCTGGTATAAAAAGTGAAGGACGTGTGAATTTCAGAGTTATTGAATACAAAATATTCTTCCCATTGAGCCATAAACGTGTTCGCCACACTCGCTACGCAAGGGGAGCCCATAGCAACTCCATGTTTTTGTAAATAGAGCTTGTCGTTAAAAATGAAGAAGTTGTTAGAAAGTATAATATCAATTTTCTCACTTGCCAGGTCAATATCAATTTGTGGAGCTTTTTTATTTTTCATATAAACTTCTACTCACTCAACCTCTTCTAAGTGAGGAATAGAAGTGTATAAGTTGACTACATCGATGGTAAGAAAGTTGTCTTCTTGGTTAACTTCTAAAATGTTCAAACATTTCAACAAAGTCCATGAATCTTTGCATACTCGTGACTCAAGTTTAAGATATTTTTGTAATACTGAGTCAACGAGTTTTGCACATGGATATGTCAAGGAACCTCGACCATCAATAAAAGGACGCATAGGAGGGTCATGTTGGTTCTTATGAATCTTTGGTATTCCGAACATGACAGGTGTTTTTGGGTAGAAAATATTAATGTAATTGAATGTATCCAGGTCAATTTTGGCTTCTATAAACAGATCTCTGAAGTACACTCTAATCCTTGATTGTGCAATATTTAGTTCGTTAAGAGATGCCTTAGCATAGGCTGGATATTTCAAGGCTAACTCCATTTTTTTATTATAATCAGTGATGTCAAAGATAACAAGTCCACCACCTTTGTCTGGTTTAACTAAATGTATATGAGCTGATCTAAGTAGTTTTAGTGCTCTTAACTGTTCCGTAGTGATGTTGCTCTTTTTATAAAAAGTATTACTAGCTCTAATGAAAGGTATGTGTCTAATGTCTAACTCACACACGCTTTCATAAAGAGCTAAAAGGGGATGAAGAGGAGGGTTGAACATACTAGCAGCCCTAAGTACATGTGCAGGTTGTTGAACTTTGCCTAATAAAAAGGAAAGATTTAATTTCCATATGTAACGCTTTAAGTCTAACAAACTTTTTACTACATTAATGTTATTACTTAAAACATATGTGTTACCTTTCGCTAGCAGTTCTACCAAATCCGCTTCTATAACAACAGATGAAAAGTTGTAAATATAAAAGTCCCCTTTAGAATTAGTGAGAACAACAAGGTTATTTACTGCAACAGAGTCATTAGGAACTATCTCTTCCGACGGTTGTTCCACCTTTTGTTCCTCTGATACTGAGGGTGACGTGCCCCAGTAGTGGGCATGTAGTTCTTGTCCTGGTGAAAATTTTGAGCAAGTTGATTGTTATTTGCTTGCCCCTCACGTGAATTGTTAGCTCGAATTCTTTCACTTCGCCTAACTGTGTCAGCGAAATCAATGTTATTAACCTCAGATTCAAGTGGTAATAGACTGTCAACAGAATTATTATTAGTTTAATTGACTTCTGTCAGGGGAGGCACTGTGTTGGAATTGTGCCAAATCTGTGAAATTTGTAGTCTAGGATAAGCAGAGCCATTAGTGTATGCCATACGGTCACAATTCATTTTTTTAATCTTGTTGTTTTTAAGTCTGTCCAACAATTGCTCGATACTGGTAAAGACTCTGTTGTAGTCAAACCTGTATCTAACAAAGTCAGAATGCAGTTTAATAGTTTTGTCCAAGTCTTCGACTTCCTTCAGTAAATTCTCAATCTGCAATGAGTAGTGTTTTATCATTAACTCCATAAGCTGAAAGCCTAGCTGGGCAAAAAAGAAAGTAATTCTGTGTGGAAAGGAGAAGCTGGGACTAAGCCAGTTGGATATTGATAGCACCTAAAGCCCTTAGGTACTATCCTTTCAGATAAACATTGTCTAAAATATACCACCTCAATTTTGAACTTCTTCAATTTTAAGAGTTTCACATAAAAAGATTTCAATTTGTCAGCAAACGAACATAAATTTGTCTGAGGTAGGTTAACATTATGAGCCGGTTGTTCCTGGAGGTTAGTAAAACCAAAACTTAACTTGGTAGTGTTGTTAACCCATTCAGTAAAAGATGGAACTCCAATAAGCTCATTCGTGTTAACAAGTTCGTTAGAAGCACTGTTATCTACAGTCGGTGGTGCCAAGTTATGAATAGATACACCCACCTGTTGTGCTGGAAAAGTCGCTTGTTGACCCGGTGGTATTGAACCATCTGAAGACCGAAACTGAGGGTCAGTGTTATTGGTATAATTCTGGGAGTTCAAGTTCCCCTGGTTATTTCCGTTAACAGATGTAATAGTGTTAGGTTCGCCGCTTCGCTGCTTGTCTACAGAGTCAAGTCTCTGGGTTCGTTAATCAATACGTTGTGACAGTGAATTAAGAATGTTAGTTAAATCCACTGGTTGCAAAGTTTGGAAAGGTTGTGTTCATCCAAACAAATCTGGGCTGGCTGGGCTGTTAGGTGATGCAGATGCCATAAAAAAAGTAGAACAAACAAGTAAACTGGGCGGAAGAAACAAACATTCCAAAACAGAACAGGAGCCCAACAGTAGCCAGCAGTAAAAGATGTTAACCCCAAAAAACACTTTCTTTTAACGTAAAGTCAATTTAATAAAAATTTTTCTCACGTTTTCATCACTTTAATTAAAGTAACTTCTTCAGACACACAGACAAACAGCAGTTTTACAGTTTCTACAGCATTTAAACCATGTAGCATGGAGTCATGTGACTAATAGCAGCAATGAATTAAAGGTGGAAAGCACAATAATTCAAACACTATTAAAGTAAATCTTAAAACTTACATACTACTTCAAATAAAAAGTGTGTATCCTATCAGTATGCAATATACAAGAATTATATTAATGTCATTAGTAAAAAGTTAAAAATACACTATCGTGTAAGATTTCTTAATTTAAGCAAACATGAAATATTACAATTCTCATTCAGACCAGGCAAGCAGAAAGCATTAAGTGCTAACTGCCATTCTAGTTCTCGTACCTCTAATAGTACTGAATGTGGGCCACCTCTAATGTCAGGAAGTACCTGGTCAATAGCTTGGAACGTGAAACTATGTCCACCATTTAATGAAACATTTTTTGCTAAAGCATTTTCTGTTTTGTTTTTGCTAATCGCATAAGAGTGTTCGTAAATTCTCTCACAAATATACTTAGGGCTGCTAGTACGTTCAACCCTCCTCTTCATCCCCTTTTACCTCTTTATGAAAGCGTGTGTGAGTTAGACATTAGACACATACCTTTCATTAGAGCTAGTAATATTTTTTATAAAAAGAGCAACATCACTACGGAACAGTTAACAGCACTAAAACTACTTAGATCAGCTCATGTCCGTTTAGTTAAACCAGACAAAGGTGGTGTACTTGTTATCTTTTACATCACTGATTATAATAAAAAAATGGAGTTAGCCTTGAATTGTCTGGCCTATGTTAAGGCATCTCTTAATGAACTAAATATTGCACAATCAAGGATTAGAGTGTACTTCAGAGATCTGTTTATAGAAGCCAAAACTGACCTGAACACATTCAATTACATTAATATTCTCTACCCAAAAACACCTGTCATGTTCGGAATACCAAAGATTCATAAGAACCAACATGACCCTTCTATGCATCCACTTATTGACGGTCGAGGTTCCTTGACATATTCCATGTGCAAAACTTGTTGACTCAATATTACAAAAATATCTTAAACTTGAGTCACGAGTATGCAAAGATTCATGGACTTTGTTGAAAAGTTTGAACAGTTTAGAAGTTAACCAAGAAGACAACTTTCTTACCATCGATGTAGTCGACTTATACACTTCTATTCCACACTTAGAAGCGGTTGAGTTGGTAGAAGTTTATATTAAAAATAAAAAAGCTCCACAAAGGGATATTGACCTGGCAACTGAGTTAATTGATATTATACTTTCTAACAACTTTTTCATTTAACGACAAGATCTATTTACAAAAATATGGAGTTACTATGGGTTCCCCTTGCGGAGCGAGTGTGACGAACATGTTTATGGCTCATTGGGAAGAATATTTTGTATTCAATAACTCTGAAATTCACACTTCCATCACTTTTTATATCATATTTCTAGACAACATCTTTGTGATTTTTAAAGGAAATGAATCACAAGCTAAACAAATGATAGATTACTTTAACGCTACTACATCATTTTTAAATTTACTTACACTTTTCACACTACTAGTATTGACTATTTGGACGTGAATATAAAAAAAGATATAGTAAATAGGAGATATATTTCCAAAATTTATAGAAAACCTACATATTGCAACTCCTATTTACATTTTTTCTAGTGCACACCCTTACAGGCAAAAACGTTCAGTAGTGAAAGGTCAACTTATTAGAGCCGCAAGGATGTGTACTAATAAATATGACTTTAATTCTGAATGTCAACTCTTAAGACACATGTTTTGCAGTAGAGGCTACCCGGTTAGTTTAATAAATGACTTAACTGAAGAAATTGTAAACAAACGGAGTAGAGGTATAGTTCAACCACTCTTGACCTCACCTTCCATTGTCATTGATGTTAACCTGGTAGAGTCACCTCCTAGCCAGGTTGCCAATCGAACTACACAGTCACCAAACAGTGACTTGGTTACCTTTATAAAACCTTCAATGACTTAGCAAACTAGGGAGACCTCTTTATGCAATAATTTTATAACCACCTTTAGTAAAAACAGTGACCAACTTAGATTAATTCTCCACAAAAATTGGAGTTTCCTTTATAAGGACTCTTCCCTAGTTGAAAGAATTGGCTAGTCACCCAGTATTATTTATAGAAGAGGTACTAATTTAAGAAGTTTTTTTGAAATTAAAAGCACTAAACCTACTTCTAGACTTACTGGAACCTTTATGTATGGAACATGTAGGATGTGTAAATACATAAAAACAGGTAATTCCTTTAGAGTATTGAATGCATGTAAATTTTACATCAACCATAAGTTGAATTGTGAGTCCAAGAGTGTTGTTTACTTAGCTTCCTGTACCTTATGTCCGGCTTTCTATATAGGGAAAACGGACAGGAAGCTTCGTGAGAGAATTTACGAACACTCTTATGCGATTAGCAAAAACAAAACAAAATGCTTTAGCAAAACATGTTTCATTAAATGGTGGACATAGTTTCATGTTCCAAGCTATTGACCAGGTACTTCTTGATATTAGAGGTGGCCCATATTCAGTACTATTAGAGGCACGAGAACTACAATGGTAGTAAGCACTTAATGCTTTCTGCTTGCCTGGTCTGAATGAGAATTGTAATATTTCATGTTTGCTTAAATTAAGAAAGCTGACACAATAGTGTATTTTTAACTTTTTACTAATGACATTAATATAATTCTTGTATATTGTACACTGATTGCATACACACTTTTTATTTGAAGTAGTATGTAAGTTTTAAGATTTACTTTAATAGTGTTTCAATTATTGTGCTTTGCACCTTTAATTCATTGCTGCTATTAGTCACATGACTTCATGCTACATGGTTTAAATGCTGTAGAAACTGTAACTGCTGTTTGTCTGTGTGTCTGAAGAAGTTACTTTACTTAAAGTGACGAAAACGTGAGAAAAATTTTTATTAAATTGACTTTACGTTAAAAGAAAGTGTTTTTTGGGATTAACATCTTTTACTGCTGGATACTGTTGGGCTCCTGTTCTGTTTTGGATTGTTCGTTTCTTCCTCCCAGTTTACTTATTTGTTCTACAGTTTATATGGCATCTGGATCACCTAACAGCCAGGACAGCCCGAATTTGTTTGGACGAACACAACCTTTGCAAACTTTGCAACCAGTGGATTTAACTAACATTCTTAATTCACTGTCACAACGTATTGATTATCTAACCCAGAGACTTGACTCTGTAGACAAGCAGTGAAGCAGCGAACCTAACACTATTACATCTGTTATCGGAAATAACCAGGGGAACTTGAACTCCCAGAATTATTCCAATAACACTGACCCTCAGTTTCGGTCTTCAGATGGTTCAATACCACTGGGTCAACAAGCGACTGTTCCAGCACAACAGGTGGGTGCATCTATTCATAACTTGGCACCACCGACTGTAGATAACAGTGCTTCTAATGAACTTGTTAACATGAATGAGCTTATTGGAGTTCCATCTTTTACTGAATGGGTTAACAACACTACTAAGTTAAGTTTTGGTTTTACTAACCCCCAGGAACAACCGGCTCGTAATGTTAACCTACCTCAGACAAATTTATATTCCTTTGCTGACAAATTGAAATCTTTTGATGTGAAACTCTTAAAATTGAAGGAGCTCCATCTTGAAGTTGTATATTTTAGACAATGTTTATCTGAAAGGATAGTAGCTAAGGGCCTTAGGTGCTATCAATATCCAACTGGCTTAATCCCAGATTCTCCTTTCCACACAGAATTACTTTCTTTTTTGACCAGCAAGGCTTTCAGCTTATGGAGTTAATGATAAAACACTACTCATTGCAGATTGAGAATTTAGTGAAGGAAGTCGAAGACTTGGACAAAACTATTAAACTGCATCATGACTTTGTTAGATATAGGTTTGACTACAACAGAGTCTTTAACAGTATTGAGCAATTGTTGGACAGACTTAAAAACAATAAGATTAAAAAAATGAATCGTGACCGTATGGCATACACTAATGGCTCTGCTTATCCTAGACCACAAATTTCACAGGTTTGGCACAATTCCAACACAGTGCCGCCCCTGACAGAAGTCAATTCAAGTAATAATAATTCTGTTGAGAGTCTATTACCACTTGAATCAGAGGTTAATAACACTGATTTCGCTGACACAGTTAGGAGAAGTGAAAGAATTCGGGCTAACAATTCATGTGAGGGGCAAGCAAATAACAATCAACTTGCTCGAAATTTTCACCAGGACAAGAACAACATGCCCACTACTGGGGCATGTCACCCTCAGTATCAGAGGAACAAAAGGTGGAGGAAGCTCAGCACAGAAATAAATAGAACTTGCTGGAGGGACAGGTTCATAACCCAGAGGCTCTCTTCGCTCTGGAATAGAATTCCAGTTCATGTGAGGCAGAGCACCTCACTGAATCTCTTCAAGAAGAATCTCGATAGGTGGATGGGGGATCGTAGGTTTGTCCCAGGGATTACTCCCGTGTCACTATTAGACAGAGGCACAGTAAACTAAACCTTAAAGGGCACAGTATACTCAAATCAAGGGGTGGCGTAAGCCATACAGAATTGGGCTAGGCTTATAACTGCCTCAGGGCAGATAGCCTAGTATGAACCTATGAACCTATGAACCTATGAACAACCGTCGGAAGAGATAGTTCCTAATGACTCTGTTGCAGTAAATAACCTTGTTGTTCTCACTAATTCTAAAGGGGACTTTTATATTTACAACTTTTCATCTGTTGTTATAGAAGCGAATTTGGTAGAACTGCTTGTGAATGGTAACACACATGTTATAAGTAATAACATTAATGTAGTAAAAAGTTTGTTAGACTTAAAGTGTTACGTAAGGAAATTAAATCTTTCCTTTTTATTAGGCAATGTTCAACAACCTACACATGTACTTAGGGCTGCTAGTACGTTCAACCCTTCTCTTCATCACCTTTTAGCTCTTTATGAAAGCGTGTGTGAGTTAGACATTAGACACTTACCTTTCATTACAGCTAGTAATACTTTTTATAAAAAGAGCAACATCACTATGGAACAGTTAAGAGCACTAAAACTACTTAGATCAGCTCATGTCAGTTTAGTTAAACCAGACCAAGGTGGTGGACTTGTTATCTTTGACATCACTGATTATAATAAAAAAATAGAGTTAGCCTTGAATTGTCTGGCCTATGCTAAGGCATCTCTTAATGAACTAAATATTGCACAATCAAGGATTAGAGTGTACTTCAGAGATCTGTTTATAGAAGCCAAAATTGACCTGGATACATTCAATTACATTAATATTTTCTACCCAAAAACACCTGTCATGTTCATAAGAACCAACATGACCCTCCTATGCGTCCACTTATTGACGGTCGAGGTTCCTTGACATATCCATGTGCAAAACTTGTTGACTCTATATTACAAAAATATCTTAAACTTGAGTCACGAGTATGCAAAGATTCATGGACTTTGTTGAAAAGTTTGAACATTTTAGAAGTTAACAAAGAAAACAACTTTCTTATCATCGATGTAGTCGACTTATACACTTTTATTCCACACTTAGAAGCGGTTGAGTGGGTAGAAGTTTATATGAGAAATAAAAAATGCTCCACAAAAGGATATTGACCTGGCAACTGAGTTAATTGATATTATACTTTCTAACAACTTTTTCATTTTTAACGAAAAGATCTATTTACAAAACATGGAGTTGCTATGGTCTCCCCTTGCGGAGTGAGTGCAGCGAACATGTTTTTGGCTCAATGGGAAGAATATTTTGAATTCAATAACTCTGAAATTCAAACTTCCTTCACTTTTTATACCAGATTTTAGATGACATCTTTGTGATTTTTATAGGAAATGAATCACAAGTTAAACAAATTATAGATTACATTAACTCTACTACATCATTTTTTAAATTTACTTACACTTTTCACACTACTAGTATTGACTATTTGGACGTGAATATAAAAAAAAGCTATAGTAAATAGGAGATATGTTTCCAAAATTTATAGAAAACCTACATATTACAACTCCTATTTACATTTTTCTCGTGCACACCCTTACAGACAAAAACGTTCAATAGTGAAAGGTCAACTTATTAGGGCCGCAAGGATGTGTACTAATGAAGATGACTTTAATTCTGAATGTCAACTCTTAAGAGACATATTTTGCAATAGAGGCTACCCGGTTAGTTTAATAAATGACTTAACTGAAGAAATTGTAAACAAACGGAGTAGAGGTATAGTTCAACCACTCTTGACCTCACCTTCCGTTGTCACCAAACAGTGACTTGGTTACCTTTATAAAACCTTCAATGACTCAGCAAACTAGGGAGACCTCTTTATGCAATACTTTTATAACCACATTTAGTAAAGACAGTGACCAACTTAGATTAATTCTCCACAAAAATTGGAGTTTCTTTTATAAGGACTCTTCCCTAGTTGACAGAATTGGCCAGTCACCCATTATTGTTTATAGAAGAGGTACTAATTTAAAAAGTTTTTTTGAAATTAAAAGCACTAAACCTACTTCTAGACTTACTGGAACCTTTATGTGTGGAGCATGTAGGATGTGTAAATACATAAAAACAGGTAATTACTTTAGAGTATTGAATACATGTAAATTTTACATCAACCATAAGTTGAATTGTGAGTCCAAGAGTGCTGTTTACTTAGCTTCCTGTACCTTATGTCCGGCTTTCTATATAGGGAAAACAGACAGGAAGCTTCGTGAGAGAATTTACGAACACTCTTATGCGATTAGCAAAAACAAAACAGAAAATGCTTTAGCAAAACATGTTTCATTAAATGGTGGACATAGTTTCATGTTCCAAGCTATTGACCAGGTACTTCCTGATATTAGAGGTGGCCCATATTCAGCACTATTAGAGGTACGAGAACTAGAATGGCAATTAGCACTTAATACTTTTTGCTTGCCTGGACTGAATGAAAATTGTAATATTTCATGTTTGCTTAAATTAAGAAATCTTACACGATAGTGTATTTTTAACTTTTTACTAATGACATTAATATAATTCTTGTATATTGCATACTGATAGCATACACACTTTTTATTTGAAGTAGTATGTAAGTTTTAAGATTTACTTTAATAGTGTTTGAATTATTGTGCTTTGCACCTTTAATTCATTGCTGCTATTAGTCACATGACTTCATGCTACATGGTTTAAATGTTGTAGAAACTGTGTAACTGGTGTTTGTCTGTGTGTCTGAAGAAGTTACTTTACTTAAAGTGATGAAAACATGAGAAAAATTTTTATTAAATTAACTTTACGTTAAAAGAAAGTGTTTTTTTGGGATTAACATCTTTTACTGCTGGCTACTGTTGGGCTCCTGTTTTTTTAGCTTTTTTAAATGAACAGAGTATAAGGAGAAACTAAAGTCATTGATTTGACAACTTCTAGGAGGTTTTAGGTCTGTGCTATTAAGTCTCTTTGAGGCATACATTTTGGAAATAATTTAGAGGTGTGTGGGCAATTGCTGGGTTCATATATCCTTTAATGTGTGCTTGTAACTGGTTAAACGGTAAAAGTTGTGTTAACTCTAGCCAGTTAATCTCATGAAGTAGTTTACAATTGCCTATATGCAAGCCTAATATACAACTATGTGCTTTAGCCCAGAAATAATGTCAATTACACTTAAAGATTACTGAAGGAGTGGAAGTAAAATGACATTGGTTGCACTGCAGCAGTAATTAAAAGGGAAGGGTTTGTTGGGTGGTATTCACTTGTGCTGTCTACGTTATGTAGGGTTTTGACTTGTATAACATACTCCACTTTGTGTGAGTTCTTAAGTTTACATAGCCATTGGAATTCATTAACAATCATGTAGGTTTTGCAATAATCTGCATGATCTGAGCATGTTAGCATTATGAGCATCAGTGCTAATTGAATATGCATGCTACTCATTGTGCCTACACATCTGCAAGCACCTTTCTGTGGGCAGTAATAGCGGTTGAGATCATGGAAAAGTTCTTGGAAGCATGAGCTTAGAATATAAACAGAATTACTTGCCTATATGTAAGCCTAATATACAACTATGTGCTTTAGCCCAGAAATAATAAGGTCAATTACAGTGAAAGAATACTGAAGGAGTGGAAGTAAAATGACATTGGTTGTACTGTAGCAGTAATTGAAAGGGAAGGTTGTTGTGTCTTTCGGCTTATCCTGGTTAGGGGTCGCCACAGTGGAACGCCGGTCCGCTAATGTTTGGTAGTGGATTTTTACGTGCCGAGTTACCAGCCTGATGCACAACCTTCAATGAAGGCACGCCCATTCATGCATGCCTCCACACAGAAGATGCTCTAGCTGAGAATCAAATGGGACAACGTCTTGCTGTGAGACGACAATGCTACCGCAGCACCACTACTGCGGGTAATTAAAAGGGAAGGTAAAATGTGGAAAATGCAGTCAGATATCGCAGGCAAATGTGTCAAAGAAACATTTGTAACATACAAATACTGGTACATTGATATAATTATTGTTAGTGTGAGTTTATTCTTAGATAATTCACTATAGTACATTAAGGTAGAATAATAGGCCTGAAAATACAGCGTCAGACTTGTGTTTTTATGTATGAATTCAGTTTCAGGGAAAAATAGAAAGATAGAAAGGAAAAGATAATCTTATTTTGCTTGCTAAGCATGAGATGTCCAGAAATACAGAAATATAGACTGCTCCTTTTTCAAGGGAAAGATATGCGTAATGCTAGGTAAGGCACATGCAAGGCAAGGCTTGGGAAACCAAGGTTAAAGAGGCTTGTAAAGCATGTTTTGAATATACTTCAGACAGAGTCAGTGAAGTCAGTAAGTTAGTTCTGAATGACATACAGAAAAGATTAAATACCCAGCATTCCAAAAAGGAAGTTAGCTTTTGGACTGCAGACCAGACATTCGAGCCAGAGTACAGAAGTCAGGTTAAATATTCATACTATTCATACTATTCAGGAGGAAAAGACTGTTTCAGTTGATATTATTAGAATATACGTGCAGAAACTTTGGACATATTTATCAGCACTGTTACTGTTATTCAACATTCCAGATCAGCACTGTTATTAAAGACAGTTTTCAAATACTGTTAACATCTAATAAGGCATTAGTAACAAAACTACCGTGTTTACAGCATATGTTTGGTGAAGGCACAAAAGACTTGGCGCATAATAATGAGACTGGCACCTGTTCAGCACAAGTTTGGGTAATTAACAGATAAAGACTTTCATTCCAGTCTCATTCCAGCTGTTTTGAGTTAATGCTACAATCTTATCAATTCTTTCAATCATAATTACTGTCAATGACTAAACTTATGCACAAAAATAAAATTGGATATGTTAGCAAAGGATGTGAGAGGGACACAAAAGCTCCAGAGTAACCAGGTGGATATAAGTATAACAAAATTCTGAGCTAACAGCACGGATTGCAGATACATTATGGAATAAATGCATACACTGCAGTTATTTCATATGACATGAGCATTCAGTGTATTTATGTATGGTAGCCAACATCACTTTTGTGTTCTCCACTTCAACATGTATACACATTAAAAAATAAACACAACAGAAAGTGACATGTTTTTGCAATTAACTGTTATTGGCACTGATAGGAAAGGTGTTTAGCACCTATAAACGTAATTGACAAACATGGGTTGTATAGTCATGTAAATGCTAAAACATAATATAATAACACTCAACATACATAACTGACATATGACAGCACAGATTAGATGACATTTTATGATTTCAAGATTTCCACTGGTAAATGGCACACATCTCATACATTGTTACATGGAGCATATTCACAAGGAATTACAGGGAACAGTAACATAACAGAAATTCAAAAACAGCAACACACAAGAAAGTGTCATACCAAAGGCTCAGTTACAATTTCTAATGATCTGGCTGCATGCCATGCAGTAAGAAAATTTTATGGAAAGTTTCATCTGCCGTGAAGCTGTACACTGTGAAGGAAAGAATTGCAATAATAAAGAAATGTTTGGATGAAGCCGTGATACAGATCATAATTATTTTAGAAATAAGTAATGGCTCTGAGCAATGCATGGCATAATAAACATTAGCATCTTGTCAATTTCTAACACATGCAATGGCAGATATCAGAGCAATGCATATCAATCATGGATGCCACAGAAAGTTGCATAGCAGTTATGTCATGAAGGACACCATAGAATGGCTTACAGCACTTTCCTATCATAAGGGGTATGGATGCTGTACCTTGTAGAGTGAGACCTAAAAAAGGTGGCCCTCTGACTGTGCCACAACTCTTTTCTGTGTGTAAGCCACTGCTGTCTATATAGTATGATAGTGAAAGGCACACTTATAGCTGGACTCAAACCTTATATATATATAACTGCACAATCTACTAAGCCCAGTATCAAAGTCATGCACCACAGGAGAAATCACACTGCAAATGATAAATTTTACAGTTATGTAAGCATTATGTAATTGTCGTGTTGTCAAAAATGTATTTTCCCTGGGGATGAAGAAATTTGCTAGCATAGCACTGTGCCACTGTAAATACATCTCATAAGTGGAAGACTATATAAAGGCAGTTGTGATGTAGCCATCTGTATATGACAGTAATCATGGTCACATTATTTAACCAGTGATGGACTCAAACCACCTACTTATCTAGTTACACAATGTATACAGCACATTATCAGCAGCCAGAACCACAGTAGAATCCTGTGTACAAGTGAGGCATACAGCATCTATGGAGGGATGACATCAGCAGTATTGTGGAAAAGATGTATGTGATAAAATGACTTTTACTGCCATCTGGGGTTTTAAATGTTGCCCTTGCAAATGTGTGTAAACCAGTCCTGAATCCATTTACCATCACACACACTTTTAGAAGGTAATCAGTAGTGCTTCTGAACCTCCTACCTATCTAGTTACACATTTTTGGAACAGTGCAAGTACCACAAGTACCACAGGAGAAGTCTGATTTAAAATGTGAGAGTGCACTTTAAAAAGAATGACCTCATCAGTATGTTGCAGAGAAAATGTTGTTATGAAAAGTGGGATAAGAGAATGGGGGACACGTCTACCTATCTAAACATTTTACCACATGGAACTGGATTGATTTCAGCTGTTGTGAAGTTATACCTACCTGACTCCAAACAGAGAAGTTCACCACTGTGAAATTCAAACATCTTACCTACTTAGGTAACCTACAGATCATTGCATTAGATGCAAACACAACAGCAGAAATCTGACTACAGGTGAGGCATGCAGCAGCTGTAAGGGGAGTACAGCACCACTTCATTATAGAAACACTGCTATAGTTAAAACTCAATACATTCCTGTTGGAGTATGTTTAGAGTCAAAACATGTCAGTTGAATGGAATATTACACATTGCAAATGTAAGTGAAATCATTCCAATGTATTATGAGCTGTACTCACACATGGTAGTCACTGCTGTATTTAAAACACTTACCTAACTAATAACACATTCTACAGATCACAGTATGAACTCTAAGTGGTACAGCAGAAGTCCAATTTGCATAGTATGAGAGTGCATTTAGAAAAAATGACTTCATCAGTGTGTTGCAGTAAATTGTGGTCATGAATGGTGGGATAATGAGATGGTGGAGTCATCTAGCAGTTTAAAATATTTCTCCAGAATGGAAATTAAGCACAGCTAGGTTGGAGAACATGATCAACATACTCTATACACCCCCCTATCTGTCACAGAGACATGCACACACAGACACACACACATATACACACACACACTCATATCGAGTAACAAATCTCCTACCTATTTAGTTACACAATCTGCAAATAAAACTATTAGTCACAAACATGGCAGGATGGCAGGGGAAGTCTGCCTCTTAAGGTGATAGAATACACTTTTGACAGGATGACCTCGTCAGTGCATTGCAGAGAGGATGTTTCTGTTGTAAGTGGGGAGTGGGGTAAGGGAGCTGTGTGCAAAGTTAAATCTATTCTCAACAGGGAAAGTGGATATAGCATCAAGCATTACACACACTCACAAAAAGCTTCCAATGTTGAGCATCAAACCTCCTACCTAACTAGTTGCACAATTTGAAGAGCAAGGTATTATTCACAAGCACCATAGAAGAAGTATGAGTCTTAAGGGAAGATAGTGCACAATGTGCATTGACAAGACAAATAGATATTTCCTACATAGGACAGTGCACTGCAGAATAACAATGACGGATTATGTGTGAATAGGTTAAACAACATTGTAACCCAGTTGTAAGAGGAACTATTGGAGAGCAGACATACATTAACTGACTGAATTAACTGATTTAGCATTACTCTGACATCAAGATAACTTGTTCTCAAAATTCAATACTGACATACAGACATTGTGCAACCTAAACAATTGTTTTTCTTCTTTTACTCACTGCCAGAAGTGCAGCATTGCCAAGCTCAATTGTGCTACAGATGGCAATGTATTAGTGCATGCATTTTCATATCTTGAAGTGTTCAACTTAGAATGGGAAGTATAAATAGTCTATGTTGCTTTTTGTTGACTTTCATGCAAAGAAATATTATACATATACAACCATATGTGAACCTGCTGGAATACAGAATGGCATGCATTATGGTCATGTTTCATGTGTAATGATTTAAACACTTGTCTTGAGAGTTGCATTTAGTCAATCCTTATATAAATGCTACAGGTATATTATGAAACACATGAGGGAACAGGTGTGTTATTGCTGGGGGAAACTTGGCTTCAGGAATAATATTGGATTCAAAGAGGTTTATTGGATGATGCAGAAGTGATGTTAGGAGATAGACAGTTGGTGATAGTAATACATGATACAGACATACTAACCCATCAGTGAAAGTTTTGTTTCCACTCATATGTCAACAGGAAATGTCAACAGGAAATAGGCACATTAATATAGAGGATAATGATGTGCTAAGGAAAGGTGTAGCCACTGTTTACAGGCACATGAGTCATACAAAACATTCAAAAGCATTTAAAATACATCTGGATTCAAACTTTAGGAGAATACCAAGAGCAAAATTAATAAATGACTATTATCTAAACACATCATGTAGGATGTACCATGGGTCTTAATGGAAAGATGATAATCTAGCAAGTGAATGAGAGCAGTACTGCTGAAATTTAATTCATTCTCAAGTCTTGCTCAGTACCTTCATGACATGAACCCTGTTTTTCACAAAATCTCACCAAGATGACACTGATATATAGAATGTATTTTTATAGCATATATCATGGACAGAGGTAGGTCAACAATTAAAAAACATAGCGGGGTGCACAAGGCCCAGGATAAAAAAGTTTCCAATCCTGGTAGGTGCACTGGTGCCAGGACTGGGAGAAAGGGCATTGTAGAATTCTCAAAATACAGAAGCATCAGTCCAATGGGGTCAGGTCAGGCCCAGTAGGAGGATGGTCCTCCTGTTGTAGAAGGAAGTAGCAGTCCACAAAAATCACAAAAAACTGAAAGGCCATGGAAGAGCAATAAAGGTGATAAAGTGGACTACTGAGGATAAGAAAGAAATTATGTATTGTTACTATTATACCAAAAGCCTAGAATTCCCAGGCACAAGATATACAAAAGGATTAAGAAAGATATTAGAGGAAAGAAAAATACTTCCACAAGAGAAGTTGTCAGAAGCTTCAAATAAAAATTTGTGGTTGTTAACACAACAGATTTGTGAAAAACAGTATACAGACCTAGAAACTTTGATCTGTTTGGAAAAAGAAGCATCTGAGGAAGTCAGAATTTATAAACAACAAAACTTAGATATTTCTGAAGAGCATATAAAAGAAATACGGGCATGGGAAAGAAAAAAGATATTTGTTACGGTGCAATATTTATGCAAAGGCAAAGCCAAATTAATTAACATAAAGAAGGCAGCCCCAAAGATATTCAAAGAGAAATACAGGCAAAGGCATCCATACATGAAATTTTCACAATAAAAAATAATATAACAAAGAAGAAATGTAGATAAGAAGATTAGTTAAGTAGAAGTTAAAAAAATAGAAAATTAAGTTGTGGAGTGCCTGGAAAGTGAAGGATTTGGTATGGGGGGGTCTAACACAGGTTACATAACAGTATGAAGGAATGAGTCCCCAAAGAATGGAGAAACAGGAAGATCAGGAGACATCTAAAGAAGAAATATGGACATGTGAAAGAAAAAGAGATTTAATGTGGTGTATTATCTATGCAAAGGAGAAAGCAAAACTAATCAGTACAAAAAGAACATCACCCAAGATATTTAAAGAGAAATACAGGCAAAGGAATCCAGACATGGAAAACTTTTACAATACAAACAGTAAGTAGATGAAGAGGAAAACTAGAAAAGGATACTGGTAATAGAGAAGTTAAAGAAATAGAAAGTGAGGTTATGGAGTACCTGCAAAGTGAAGGATTCAATATAGAAATTCTAATTCAGAAAGCACAACAGGATAAAGCAATGGGCCTCCAAATTAAGAGGAAACCAATAGAATGGGAAGCAATTGGTCAGGTTCCATATCAAGATATTTTGGAGCCTTCCACAGGAAACCAGTATTAATGTTCACTTGAAGCTGAACAGCAAGGGAAGGAACAGGAAACTGTGGAAACTCTGATGCAGTCAGTGTTGAGAAGTGATAGGCCAGTGAGTTCCCACATAGGTTCATAGGTGTATACTAGGCTAATTGTCCTGGAGCCTTTACAAGCCTAGCCCATAGGATTACCTTAGCATCATGCCACCTGACCTTAGTTCCCAGTGCCGCTGTCGAGTAAAGCCACTGGAGTGATCCCTGGGGTGAATTTTCTATTTCTCATCCACTCATCAAGATTTCTCTTAAAAAGGGCCAGTGAGGTGCTCTTCCTGACTTGTTTGGGAAGTCTATTTCACAGCATGGGCAGTCTCTAGGTTATGAACGTGTTCCTCCAGCATGTTCTGTTGATTGTGGTAATGAGGTTGAGGTCTCTGGAGCATGTGGTGTGGAGGAATTGGGATTTCTTTAGAGGTAGCATTTCTAACAGACCTGGGTCAGACATGGCTTTGTAAATCAAGCAGAGATCACCTCTAAGTAGGAGATATGAGAAAGAGAATAGTTGGAGATTTTTGAGTCTGTCCATGTAGGACAAATGTTTAAGGCCTAGGATCCTCTTTGTAAAGAACTTTTGTGGCCTCTCCAGTTGTTGCAGGTGTTTAGTGAGGTACATGTCAAATGGCGCATTGTACTCAGTGATTGGCCTAATGAGGGAAGAGTAAAGTTAGACAATGACCTCTTTCTTCCTGGATGGAAAACCCTTAGTAATGAGATGTGCCACATAGAAGGACTTTCTGACCACAGTGGCAATGTAGGGGTCAAAAGAGAGGTTGCTGCCAACCTGTGCTCTCAGATCTCTTATAATGCCTTCTGTGTTCAGAGCCTGGGAACTGGGTTTTTCTCAAAGGGGATGACAACACATGTTTTGTCATTGAGCTTAAGGCGATAGTTCTGACACCAGTCGTTCATTTCAGTGTGGCCTTTCTGTAGGATGTCAACATCACTTGTGGAGTAAATAATCGCTCCCAACTTACAATTGTCTGCAAACTGGGTCAGCCAGAGTCCCTTCATGTTGTCCTGGCCTTCAGAGAAGTAGATACCAAACAGGAGAGGACCCAGGGCCGAACCCTGTGGGACTCCACTCATGACTGGTCAGCAGTATAACTTGGAGTCAGCTACTTTCACACTGTGGGTTCTACGTGTGAGCCAGTTTGCAACCCACCTAGTGATAGAGGGGTTGATGCCTAGCTTAGTGGTGTTTTGTATGATTCCTGGGTGGGGAATGGTATCAAAGGTCTTCACCAGATCAAGGTAGGCTGTATGAACCACCTTGCCTTAATCTAAAGCTCTGGTGACTGACTCAAAGAAGTTGACCAAGTTGAGCAGGCATGATCTACCCTTCATAAAACCAAACTGTGTGGGATCCAGAGTTGGAGTTTCCCTATATCCTTGTTTATTAGGTCCATGATGATGCATTCCATAGCTTTGCATATCAGGGTCTGTAGTCACTTCTCCTTTGTGGAGAGGGATGACTGTAGCAGTGCACCATTTGGTAGGGACAAAGCCTGAGGTGAGGCTGTGATTGAACAGGGCACACAGGTGAGATGCCAGTTCACTCTGTAGTTCATGTAGAACATAGTCAGGGATATAGTCAGGTCCCATAGAAGCTGTATTCTTGGCCTTGGACAGTGCTGTTTTAACCTGTGCAGCAGTAATACTGGGTGCATGGCAATCTACTGGTATTGTGACTGGTCCTTTGGGGGGGAGGGGTAAAGTTGACACTGAATCTGTCAGCCAAAATATTGGCAATATCTGTTGGCTCAGTATAGGAGGAACCAATGTGCAGTAGCTCAGAGCAAATCTGGGTATTGCTGTGGAGATTCTTTACATAACTATAGAAGGCCTTGTGTTTGTCTTTACTATCTGTTGCAATTATGTTTTCATAGCTAGCTTTAGAGGATTTGATGAGGGATCTCAACATTTGTTGAGGTTAATAAGGGAGTTTTTCCAGTCTTGGGACTTTACCTTATTCCACATCAGTTTCTTCCTTCTGTTGTAGAGTTTGTTTATGGCAGGGGACCACCAGATTGGCTTCTGTTTTTTGGAGGAGAGCATCTTGGTTCTATTGGGTATGGCAAGATCCATGCATTTGTGTACATGTTCATACAGTGCATTGGTGGAGATTCTCCATTTGCATGTGTGCCATGAAATTAGCCACCTCTGTTTTTAGGAGACCAAAGTTAGCTTTGGAGAAGTTTTTCCATGGTGGTTACCTTTGCAGGGTGGGGGGGGGGATGTGGATTTCCAAGGTGATTAGTTTGTGGTCAGATCTAACCAGGGAGGAGTTGACTATTGGTGTAGAGCAATGGTCGCCAATGTTATTAATGACCAAGTCAAGGATGTTGTGACCTCTAGTGGGGGTAAGAATGAGCTGGTCCAGGGCATTTGAATGAATGAATTCCAGGAAATGTTGGGCAAGTGTATTGGTACATAAGTAGTTTTCCCAGTTAATGGAGGGGTAGTTGAAGTCGTCCAGTACGAGAGTGTTAGGTTGGACCCTAATATTCTCCAGGGTGCTTAGGAGCATGGAGTCTGAGTCTGGGGACATAGTTGGGGACCTATAGCAGGCTATGACCTGAATTGCTGTCTTACCCAATGTTAGCTGCATCAGAAGTATCTGAGATGCATTATGTTGGCTACCAGTCTGGAGGTGTGCACATCCTTTATGCTTTATGAATATGGAGACACCACTGCCTTTGGAGCTTTGGTCCAAGTTCTGGAGCCAAAAGGTGTGGAATGAGTTATAGCCTGGTAGTGGAGGGGTGCTTTCTGCTGCCTTGAATCTGTTTCTGTTACTGCACAAATGCAATGTTCTCCATTTTTAAGGAGTGCTTTGAGCGAGTGCAATTTTAGATTTAGACTTCTAGCATTGAGCAGCAAGACCCTCAAAATGCATTTGTTTGTAGCTGTTATGGTGTTAAGTTGGTCTTTTAAACATCAATTAAAAGGCACTATAGGAGTGGCAAGAGCCTTGGCCAGTATCCGAAAGTCCAGGGGTGACAGATGCAGGCCATCTCTGACAAAGCATCAAGATCTATTAATCATGTCATCCCAAGCAGACAGATACTGGATCCCCTTGAATAAGATCAAAAACCTAGCCAAATGTTGAAGTCAGTCATTTTCTGCTTGTACTCTGGTATCATTCTGGTTGATGGTAGGATGCTGCTCAGGGCTAGGGTCATACCCGCCAGGGCTACATAATCCTAGAGCTCCTCCATGTCTCTTTTCATGTAGTCCAGGGAGGTACATCTCAGGTCTTTCACACCCACATGTACAATGATAGAGTCATATTTGTACCTGTTGTTGAGGGACCTGAGTGCGTGCATTATGTGGTGGATTGTGGTGCCTGATTGGCAGGTGACTGTTACTTTTTCCTTATTCAACCTAGTGAGTGGGACATCAGTGTGCCTCACTATTGAGTCACCTATGACTAGTATGTTGGGCATGCTGTTTTACCTTAGGAGCTTTGGTTGAGTGGCACACTGTTTAGGGGAGTTATTTATGTGTCTCATGATTAGTGTTGTGTTGTGATGGTCGAGTGCTTTTCTGCCTTGGAGGTCTCTGCTGTTTAGATAGATTTTTATTGAGAGCCTCCACAAAGGTGCATGTGTGGTTTGTATTTTTATGTGAAGGCAGTGCTGGTGTGTGTTCTGGATGACTATGTCTTCCATGTGGTGTGGTGCAAGTATTGACCTCCTCCTGACCAGCTATTGTGGTCTTGGTTGGAGAGTGTGTGGCTTCCAATTTGGATATATAAGTGCATCTCTCGCAAGTCTGAGTGTTGGGAGGTAAGAGGAGAGGGTTGTCAGTGTACATGAGGCAGTTGCTACATTGCCTCAGGATGTCAAAGTTCACCAGGTTAATAGGAGAAAGCACAGGCAACTGACCTTTAGACATGCCTGGAGTGGTGGGCATTAATAATAAGTACTGGAGCTGTTTCCTTGCAGAACATTTTGTTCTGGTAGAACTTTTGTGTGCTGCAATAATTGTTACAAGATATCTGGTAAAGTGCTAGACTAATAAGCTAGTAAACGTGCAAGAAAGGAGAGAACTAGCAGATCTAAGGGAAAAATTGAAGAGCAGACTTCGGCACTGCTAAGAAGCTTACAAAACAGTCCTGGATACAGCAAATCTGTATCTAGACTAGACTAGTTACAAAAAAGGATAGAAACAATTGCAAAGGTGAGCTACTAAACCAGAAAGTTGAAAGAGATAGAAAAACTGCCCAAATGGCCAATAAACTATAATTTCTGAGCCAGAAACCACTCCTCTTGTGGTAGATAGGCTACCTATTGTTTACTACTCCCACTGATAAGCTAGAAGCCTTCCCCTCCAACACAGAAAGGCTTGGGGGGCTCAGAAGCTTACAAATAGTCTTGGATACAGCAAATCTGTATCTGGACTAGACTAGTTACATGAAAGGCAGAAAACAAGCTTAGAATTTTGTTTTACAGAAAAAGCAGCTAAAACAGCACTAAAAACAATTCAAGTGCAGTGCAAGCTAGCACACTTGAGTGTGTAGCAGTATTAAAGAAAATACAGTTTAAATAAATGCAATTTATTCAAAATGTGTTCTGAACTGAATTCAATTGTTGTTTTATTCTACTCTGAACAGTTAAAAAGTGCCAAAAATATACTTATCATCTGAGAAGCACACTCAGTCAGAACACAGGTAGATTCTATCATTTTTTTTAGTAAACTGGAAAGGGAGAAAGGAGGAGCAGAAGATAATTCAAGGTTGAGAAACTAAGTGGGGTGACCTTCTCAAGTGTTTTCTCTGGATTAGCTAGAATGACCAAATGACACTAGTCTGGGAGGAGTGTCCCAGATCAAATTTACAGTAGGGGTGAGCAAAGCTACCAAGTATAAAAACAAGAAACCAATAGGGAGGGACGGTGGGAATCTAAATCAGTTATATGATACACTCCTTGGCAGGAAATCAGAACAAACAGACAGATGTTTAACAAATGGAGAAAATTTCCAGTTAATACCTTACATACAGTGAAACTAGCTAGAAAAGATTTACAAACAGTGTGACAGTAAAAACCTTATTTATCAGGCCCTGTGAGGAAGACAACTTTAGTACAACCATGCAGATTAGTTTATAGCTATAAAAAAAGTAAAATGTATGCAGCAGGCAATAAAAGTGCTATAAATATTTTGGAATCAGCAATAACTAGTAAAAATAAACAAGAAAAACAGGATACTTGTTATATATCACAGATCAGAGTTTTGCTCAGTGGGCCACCTCTGATTAGCTCTTAGCTATGTGTGAAATGGCAGAAACATTCACAAGGTAACTTCTTAAGTAACAGAAGGTTGAAACCTGAAACAACTTAAAAAAAAATCTCAAAAGAACCAATGAGGTGCTTACTCCAAGCTATAGTCCAGGTAACCCCAATTAGCCAATGACCATAACCACTGCACTCTCACTGAAATGTAAAATGTCTTTTGCTAAACTAAGATGACCTGGAAAATGTCCTAGGACACAAAGCCTCTGCAAACAAACAAGTAGGCCCAGAAACACAATCCTGAATATGGACAATGCTACAGCTACCGCCTACACTTACTCAGGCAGAAAACTCTACAGAAATGTTTATCACAGCAGAAAAACAGCAGTGAGCTTCTAAGTGAAGGTTTTAAACAGATAAATGAGCAAGGAGACTCTAGAGAATGCTTTTAACTGCAAACAAATCAGTTATATGATACACTCCTTGGCATGAAATCAGGACAAACAGACAGATGTTTAACAAATGGAGAACATTTCCAGTTAATACCTTACACACAGTGAAACTAGCTAAAAAAGATTTACAAACAGTATGACAGTAAAAACCTTATTTATCAGGCCCTGTGAGGTAGACCATTTTAGTTCAACCATGAAAATTAGTTTATTGGTATAAATACAGTAAAATGTATGCAGCAGACAATAAAAGTGCTATAAATATCTTAGAATAAGCAATAACTAGTAAAAATAAGCAAAAAAAGGATACTTGTTATATATCACAGATCAGAGTTTGGCTCAGTGCCCCTACTCCGATTAGCTCTGAGTGAAATGGCACAGCAATGGAAGGCACATGATGAAACTAAAGAGAATGTGCCACAGGAAGATGCAATAGAACTTTCCTGGAATTCCTGGAGGCATTTTACAGTGAGCTGATCGAAGGAAGGACACTCAGCAAACTCTGAGCTACAATATATAACATTAAGTATCCTGTTTTTTGTTTATTTTGTTCTTTATTTCTTTGTTGTTTATAGCACTTTGTGTACTGTGTATTTTTTCTAGCTAGTTTCACTGTGTGTGAGGTATTAACTGGAAATTGTCCACTCTTATTAAGCATCTGTTGGGTTGTTTGTTTATGATAACTTGTTGCAGTTAAACTCTTTTTTCTAGTGGCTCCTTTAGCTGTTTAAAACTTTCATTTAAAGGCTCACTGCTGCTTTTCAGCTGTGAGTAACATTTCTGCAGTTTGTTCTAAGTAGTGGGGATATTTGTAGCATTTCCATATTCAGGCTTGTATTTGGGCCTAGTATTTGTGGAGGCTGTGTGTCTGAGCACATAATTCAGGGACATCTTGTTTTAGCCAAAGCCATCAGGCATTTCAGTGAGAGAGAATTGTTTGAGGTCAATGGCTGACTGAGGTCTCCTGGACTACAGCTTAGACTAAGCACCTCATTGGTTCTTTTGAGATTTCTTTCTTAAAAGCTGTCTCAGGTTTCAACTTTCTGTTACCTAAGAAGCTCAGTTGTGAGTGTTCAGCCATTTTACAGTGAGCTGATCAAAGGAAGGACACTCAGCAAACTCGGAGCTACAATATATAACATTAAATATCCTGTTTTTTGTTTATTTTGTTCTTTATTTCTTTGTTGTTTATAGCACTTTGTGTACTGTGTATTTTTCTAGCTAGTTTCACTGTGTGTGAGGTATTAACTGGAAATTGTCCACTCTTATTAAGCATCTGTTGGGTTGTTTGTTTATGATAACTTGTTGCAGTTAAACTCTTTTTTCTAGTGGCTCCTTTAGCTGTTTAAAACTTTCATTTAAAGGCTCACTGCTGCTTTTCAGCTGTGAGTAACATTTCTGCAGTTTGTTCTAAGTAGTGGGGATATTTGTAACATTTCCATATTCAGGCTTGTATTTGGGCCTAGTGTTTGTGGAGGCTGTGTGTCTGAGCACATAATTCAGGGACATCTTGTTTTAGCCAAAGCCATCTGGCATTTCAGTGAGAGAGAATTGTTTGAGGTCATTGGCTGACTGAGGTCTCCTGGACTACAGCTTAGACTAAGCACCTCATTGGTTCTTTTGAGATTTCTTTCTTAAAAGCTGTCTCAGGTTTCAACTTTCTGTTACCTAAGAAGCTCAGTTGTGAGTATTCAGCCATTTTACAGTGAGCTGATCGAAGGAAGGACACTCAGCAAACTCGGAGCTACAATATATAACATTAAGTATCCTGTTTTTTGTTTATTTTGTTCTTTATTTCTTTGTTGTTTATAGCATTTTGTGTACTGTGTATTTTTTCTAGCTAGTTTCACTGTGTGTGAGGTATTAACTGGAAATTGTCCACTCTTATAAAGCATCTGTTGGGTTGTTTGTTTATGATAACTTGTTGCAGTTAAACTCTTTTTTCTAGTGGCTCCTTTAGCTGTTTAAAACTTTCATTTAAAGGCTCACTGCTGCTTTTCAGCTGTGAGTAACATTTCTGCTGTTTGTTTCCCACCCTCCCTTCCTGTTGGTATAGTGTTTTTATAGTTGGTGGCTTTGCAGTTGCCCACCCCTAGTGTAAATTTGATCTGGGACCCTCCTCCCAGTCTAGTGTCATTACCTCATTCTACCCAGTACAGGGAGAGCATTTGAGAAGGCCAATCAGCTTAGTTTCTGCTACTCCTTTCTCTCTTTCCTTTCTCTCTTTCCAAAAAACAAAAAAAAAAAAAAAAATGTATCTGCTTTTACTGTATTTTACTGTATTTCTGTTTTTTCCTACTTTATTTTGCTTTTGCGTCATCTTAAAAGTACTCAATTGTATTTATTACTGCTTGGTGTAACTCATTGTAAGCCTTTTAGTTTAAGCACCTGGGCTTCAGACCAGTTTTACATTAGGAAGGTTTGTGGTCTGCACTGTAGTGGCAGAACAGGTAGCTTACATCCTTCTAAGTTGGGAACTGCTGATTGAGGGCTCAGTGTCTGTTATTCTAAAAGTGTATTAATTCTGGTTTAAGCACTTGCTCCTGAGGCCAGTTATTTTACATTAAGAGGGTTCGTGTTCTGCACTCTTGTGGGAGGAGAGGCTGGACTCTGTCCTTCTGAGCTGGGAATTTCTGGTTAAAGATTATAGTGCCTGCATATTTGAACTGCTTCTTACTGAAATTGGTACACCTCATTTGCTGTAGCATAGACTAGATCCAGGCCTGCTGAATCTAGCTTTGTTTGTATAACTTGAGCACTAATCCAGGCATTCTTTAAAGTATTCAGTTGTATTTATTACTGCTGGTAGTAACTTGATTAAAGTGTAGCTATCATTTCTAAGTCTTTTGGATTAAGCACTTGGGCTTCAGACCAGTTGTTTTACATTAGGAAGGTTTGTGGCCTGCACTGTGGTGGCAGGACAGGTAGCTTACAACCTTCTAAGTTGGGAACTGCTGATTGAGAGCTCAGTGTATGTTATTCTAAAAGTGTATTAGTTCTGGTTTAAGCACTTGGGCTTCAGGCCAGTTATTTTACATTAAGAAGGATTGCGGTCTGCACTCTTGTGGGAGGAGAGGCTGGACTCTGCCCTTCTGAGCAGGGAATTTCTGGTTAGAGGCTTATAGTGCCTGCATATTCTAACTGTTTCTTACTGAAATCGGTACACCTTGTTTGCTGTAGCATAGACTAGATCCAGGCCTGCTGAATCTAGCTTTATTTGTATGCTTGTTGTTTGTTTATTTCCCTGAAACGCTAATTCCACCTAAAACGCGGCCTTTTAGCACTTCTGTGGATCCCTAGTGATATCTGCATTGCTTACTGTACTTATTTCCTTGTTTCACTTGAAAGAAAGTTACTGTTTGTCGTTTTTGCATTTAAGTTACCTGTAACACATTGCATTTAAGTTACCTGGCACTTGCTCACTAAAGCAATTATATAAGTCAGCTGTAAAAAATTAAAAGCACTACACCCTCACAAACTCCCCTTGAGTACCTTGTTCCCCACTGGCCCTTTTTTCAATTATAAAGGAATTCCCAATACTATTCTAGCATGTCCAAAGGTCAGTTGTCAATCTCCTCTCCGGTCCAGCTGGTGAATCTGGGAATCTTGAGGCAATGTTACAACTGCCTCATGTACACAGACAACCCTCTCCTCCTCCCAACAAATTCCAACACATGTGAGAGATGCAACCATATAGCCAAACTGGAGGCTAAGCTCTCTCAACTCAGTACTGGCGTAACCAGTCAGGAGGAGAAGGAAACCACACTCACTACGATTCCAGTCTCACATAGACCTACCACGACAACAAACCAAACACATAAACACACAAAAACATACTCGGAGGCTCTAAATAAAAATCTGCCTAAGCAGCAGAGACCTCCAAAGCAGACACCCAAGCAACCGCTACCCCAAAACAAAACACGTGCAACACATAGCTCACAGTGTGCTGAACAGTCACAGCCCTTAAGGCTAAACAACACACCTGATACACTTGGAATAGGTGACTCTATCGTCAGGCACACTGACGTCCCGCTCACCACGCTGAACAAGGAGAAGGTCACGGTGAGCTGCCTGTCGGGCGCTACGATCCACCACATAACACAAGCACTCAGGTCACTCCAAGGCAAGTACAAATATGACTCAGTCATTGTCCATGCTGGTGTGAATGACCTGAGACGTACCTCCCTGGACTATATGAAAAGAGACATAGAGGAGCTCTCTGAGCATGTAGCCCAGGCTGGTATGACCCTGACCTTGAGTAGCATCTTACCCTCACCAAGAATGATGCCACAATATGAAGACAAGATGATCAATTTCAACAATTGGCTTAAGTGTTGGTGTCATTCAAAGGGGATCCAATGCCTGTCAGCCTGGGATGACATGCTCGACAAGCCACGATGCTTCGCTAGGGACGGCTTGCACCTGTCACCCCTGGGCTTACAGATATTGGCAAAGGCTCTTGCTACCCCCATAGTGCCTTTTTTAGGCAAGGCTCAAAAGACAAACCCACCTCCATAGGTATCACAAGGGATAAGAAACTAAGAGTAATGCTACTCAATGCCTTAAGTCTAAACCTCAAGATGCACGCACTCGAAACTCTCCTAAGCATGGAGAACATTGATATCTGTGCAGTAACAGAAACCTGGTTCAAGGCTCCCGAGAGCACCCCAGCACTACCAGGTTATACCTCATACCATGCTTTTCAGCCCCAAAACTTGGACCGAACCACAAAAGGAGGGGGAGTATCAATATTCGTCAAAGATACCCACACCTCCAGGTTGGTGGCACAGCACAAAGCATCAGAGACTATCCATGTGCAACTAACTGTGGGTAAAACTCCTTCCAATTTATAGCCTGCTACAGACCACCCTCCCAAACACAGGAACCCCCACTTGGCCTTCCTGAGAATACTGGAAAATATGAAGGTCTCTCCAAACACCATTATATTGGGCGACTTCAACTACCCAAACATAGACTGGGAGCATTACTCTAGCTCCAACACCCTAGCCCAAAGGTTCCTAGAATTTATAAACTCAAATGCTATGGAACAACTTGTTACCACTCCCACAAGAGGGGAAAACATACTGGACCTGATCATCACCAACATGGGGACACTATGCTTCAGACCAGAAGTGTATCCCTCACTGGTAAGATCAGACCATAAACTAATCTCACTGGATATTCACATCCCAACCCCACCCCCTGCCCAGAAAACCACAGTGAAAAACTTCTCTAAAGCAAATTTCACACGCCTCAAAACTGAGGCAAAATCCTTCAAAGCCCCCGGGCCTGTGGAAAATATGGCCCAGACCGCAGAATCCTTTATAAACACATTCTATAAACACCTTCAGGAATGCATGGATCATGCAATCCCAAATAAAACAAAGACCCAATCCTCCAAAGGCAGGCGTCCTGTCTGGTGGACCCCAGCCATAAACAAACTATACAATAGAAGGAGGAAGCTACTACATGATAGAGCAAAATCCCATAAAGGGAAGGCATCTCTGATCAGTATTAGCAAAAACTACGGGCACTCATAAAATCGTCTAAGGCCAGCTTCGAGAGAAAAATTGCACAGGACACTAAGGATAATCACAAGGCTTTCTTTAGTTATGTTAGGAACCTGGGTGGGAATTCCCAGATATGCTCAGAATTAGTCCAAAATGACAAAAAATACACAGAGCCCACAGACATTGCCAACATCCTAGCTGACAGGTTCAGTGCAAACTCCCCCCCCCTCTCACCACCAAAAGGGCAAATATCTCTCCCAACAGAGTGCTGCCCCCCTGACATCTCAGATGCTCAGGTAAGAGCCGCCCTCTCCAAAGCAAAAAACACAGCATCAATGGGACCAGATGGTGTCCCAGGCTGCATCCTACATGAACTCCAAGAAGAGCTAAACCCAAACATAAAACTACTGTTCAATCTTAGCCTTACTACAGGATATGTACCCAAAGAGTGGCGTACAGCAACAGTGGTCCCTCTCCACAAAGGTGGTGCCTCAACGGATCCTGGAAACTATCACCCCATAAGCCTGACTAGCTTGGTCTGCAAAGCTATGGAAAGGATCATCATGGACCTCATAAATAAAGATATTGGGGACCTACAGACACTGGATCCTACCCAGTTTGGCTTTGTTAAGGGCAGATCCTGCCTCTTAAACCTGGTCAATTTCTTTGAAACAGTCACCAAGGCCATTGACGAGGGGAAGGCGGTCCACACAGCCTACCTGGACCTCGCAAAAGCCTTCGATACGATACCCCACTCGGGCATTATAGATAAGCTCACCAGCTTAAATATAAACCCCTATGTCACTAGATGGGTTGCAAACTGGCTCAAGGACAGAACCCACATGGTTAGAATTGCTGGAGCCATGTCAGACTCCAAACCAGTTACAAGTGGCGTCCCACAAGGCTCAGTCCTGGGATCTCTCTTGTTCGGTATATATTTCTCAGCAGTACAGGCCACCACGGAAGGACTGTGGCTGACCAAGTTCGCAGATGACTGCAAACTGGGCGCCATAATCGACTCTCCAGCCGACACAAGCATCCTCCAAAAGGGCCTCATAGAAACAGACAACTGGTGCCAGAGCCATGGCCTCAAGCTAAACGCCAAAAAGTGTATAGTCATCCCCTTTGGCAAAAACAAAGTGCCCACAAATTACCACATAGGTGGTAATCCATTAAGTACAGAAGAAGTCATTAGGGACCTGGGGACCCAAGTTGATAGCAATCTCTCATTTGACAACCATGTGGCCAAAGTGGTTAGAAAAACATTTTATATAGCCCACCTAATCATGAAGGGATTCACATCTAGATCAGTGGATGTCATTGTACCTCTTTACTCATCCCTCATCAGGCCCATAATTGAGTACAATGCCCCTTTTGGGATGTACCTTACCAGACACCTGCAGCAACTGGAAAGACCCCAAAAGTACCTCACCAAGAGGATCAAAGGGCTCAAACAGATGCCATATGCTGCCCGGTTAAAGAAACTCCAGCTCTACTCAGTGGCATACCGCCTGCTCAGAGGTGATCTGTGCCTGACGTATAAAGCCATGTCCAACCCGGAATTAATGGACATGCTGCACCTCAGAAAATCCAAATCCCATCGAGCTATGCGCTCAAGAGACTTGAACCTCAGCACTGAAATAAATAGGACATGCTGGAGGGACAGATTCATAACCCAGAGGCTCCCTTCACTCTGGAATAAAATCCCAGTCCAGGTTAGGCTGAGTCCCACATTGACTCTCTTCAAGAGGAATCTTGATGAGTGGATGGGAGATCGTAGGTTTACCCTGGCTATCACTTCTGTGTCACTGTTAGACAGAGGCACAGTATACTAACCTCAAAAAAAGGCATAGCAAAATTAATTGAAAATGGGTGGCGAAAGCCAAACACACTCTGGCTAGGCTTATAAATGCCCTAGGGCAGATAGCCTAGTATGAACCTATGAACCTATGAACCTAAAAAATGTGCCCTCAGTCTAGAAGAAAACGAGTTAAGAGAAGAGTTGCTTGATTTAATAGAGATAGATAGACATAGTAATATAAGCAAAAGAAATAGACTGCAGATGTTCAATAAAACCCAAAAGTCAGAAGTTTTATAAAACAAATGATCACAGTAATTAGGACTGTCCATATAGATCCATGTGATATAACAGAAGCAAATAGGATATATTACTGTGCAGCTAAATTAATAACTGATAAAGTTCTACCACAAGAACACAGGGTGGTGAGGGAAAGGAAGGTGAAAAATCGAATATCATTATGGAAGTATTGAACAGAAAAAAACATAAAGCAATTAAGACAAAAAGTGTCACTGTTAGAAGAGTAGAAAAGAGGAACAGATCAACAAAAATAATTAGAAAGATAGGCATGATAAAACCAATGCACAGTATTAGAACAGATCAGGATCTATCATGCACTATCACAAATAAACTAAAAATCTCAGCACAGGTGGAAAACTTAGAAGATATGCAAATAAATATAAAGGAAACATACAAAATAAGCAATTTACTGATGACCCAAAAAGTTTTATAGAGAAATGGGAAACAAGGTAAAAGGAATTGAAAGACTACCAAAATAGAAGAAGTAGATACATTTTGGAGAAGTATCTATGAAGATCCTGTGGAACATAACAAAGATGCTAAATGGATAGAAGAAGTTAAGGAAAGAATAAGAGGTTTAAAGGTACAGGATTCAAATGGTATGAAGTAACAGCCAGAGAGATGGAAACAAAGTTAAGAAAAGCCTCTAATTGGTAAACCCCAGGCCCAGATACAGTAGCTAACTTCTGGTTGAAGGTATTAACATCTTTGCAAGAAGACTTGCCATGAGTAAGAACTATTTATATGCACACACCAAACAGACACCAACCTGGCTAATAACAGGAAAAACAATGCCCATACTTAAGAGTGAACCTGCAAACCACCCTAAAAATTATAGATCAATAACTTTTCTTCCAACGACATATAAACTATACATTGGAATTGATGCCGACAGTTGATAGTCATTTCAAAGAAAACTCAATTATGGCAAGAGAACAAAAGGGCAGTAAAAGAAAGTTATATGGAACAAAGGATCATTTGTGTTAAATAAAGTCATAGTAGAGAACTGTAAATAGGGGAAAATGTAAGTATGGCATGGACTGACTACAAAAAAGCATTTTATAGTATCCGACATTCATGGATAAAAGAGTGATTAAAAATGTATAAGATACATCCTACACTGATCATCTACATTACAGTGACCATGAAACAGTGGCAGACCACTTTTCAATTAAACCATAGTAAAAAACAAATTATTATTCCAGAGATAAAAATTCAAAGGGGGATATTCCAGGGTGACTCTCTGTCACTGCTGCTATTCTGCCTTGCCTTTAACCCATTAAGCTGTCTACTTAGCTTAGGCCATGGCTATAATTTGGATCCTAGAAAATGAAAAGTATAAAGACTTCTCATCTTCTCTTTGTCAATGATGTAAAACTGTAAAGCTCATCAGATGAGGAATTCAAAGCATAACTGCAAGTTGTCAGAACTTTTTCCAGATGATATAAGAATGTCATTTGGTCTTGATAAATGTGCAAAAGCAACCTTTAAAGCAGGAAAACTTCAGCACCAAGAAAATATCAATTTGGGTCAAGAATCTGATTTAAAAGAACTTGAGCAAGAGGGAATGTATAAATATTTGGAAATTGATGAAAGATCAACAATAAAACATGAACAAACATGAATAAAACTTAGTAAGGAATACTTTAGAAGACTTAAATTAATCCAGAAAACAGTGTTGACATCTAGGAATAAAATCCAAACTATAGACCAATTTGCTCTTCCTGAACTAACATACAGTTTTGAAGTGATTGACTGGCCCCCATATATCAAACCAACAACAGAAAGTATGACAAACAGATAAACAAAAAATAGCTGTTGGAGGCACAAACCCCAAATTATGCTCTTTTGTTTAAGAATGTCTTTATTAAGCGCTTTTCATCCAACTATTGCTTGAACTTCATCAGATACAGTCTAACTCAAAATCCACACTTTAAAATAATTAATAGCTGTATCATGTGATCATACTGTGCAGAGTCACTTCCTCTTAAGTTAAAGTGGCACACATAATAAAAATATATTCAAGTACTAAATTTCTTCTAAAAAGTTTGACATTATCAAATTTCTTTGTTCCTACTATATAAAATACACTCTATATTTCATCACAAATATTTAACACAAGTACTACAAGTATAAAATATACAATATAGAATTTATCTTTCTAGACTTTTAAGTTTAAGAACACTTAAAATCGAACACATCTCATTTATTCCAGGGTAATGGCATGTGTCTAACTGGAGTTGCCATAATAATTCAAGCGTTTCTACATTTAATAACTGTGCCCCCCCCCCCCAACGTCAGTTGTCACTTGATCAATACATTTAAATTTAAACTGATGGATTTCATTTTCTATATTGTTCTAGCTAAGGTGTTTTCCTGTTTCTGCCAATTAATGTTATACACATATTCATATATTCTGTCCTGTAGCCTCCTATGGGTTTTTCCAATATAAAATGCAGGACAGTTTTGGCAGGTAGCAAGGTACACCACCATTTTTGATTTAAAATTGAATTTCTTTTCTTGATAGCACTTTCTGTCCCTTATTTTAAATGTTGTGACTGTCTCCACATATTTGCAATAGTTGTACATGTTACACTTGGACATCCCTGGTTGTCTAACCTGTTGTGAACAACCTTTACTTAATATGTCTTTAATGTTCCTACCACTTCTAAAAACAAACTGGGGGACTTCCATAAATTTATTTACCAAAGATGTATAATTTTTAATTACATTCCAGTTTTTACATATAATGCTTCTTATATACGTCATGTCTACACTATATGTTGTATTAAATCTGTATCTTATGTGGGATGCTCCAGTGATTTCTTCTACACCTCCATTTTCTTCCAAGATTGCCAATTCTAAGTTGTTTCTGAACACTAAAATAGGTGTAAATGTGCCATTAGATCTTTTTAATTTTACTCCTTCTGTTACTTGGCTAATTAACTGGTCAGGATACTCTCGTTTGAAAAACATATCCCTGAGCTTGTTACACTCAGTCATAAAATCAGAATCCAATGTTGTCATCCGAGCAGCTCTTAACCAGCTGTCCCTTAACCACTGAATGTTTTTGGTAATATGGGTGCCAACTGGAAAAGTGTAGAAAAGCATTTGCATGTGTTTCCGAAAATTGTAGCTGTATAACATTGTTGGTTCCTGCCTTTTCTCAGGTTTGCATCTAAGTATGCTATTGAATCCTTATCGAAGTTGTATGTGAAGTATAGGAAACTAGTTGTACTATTAAAGTGCTGCATAAGCTCCTTTGCCCACATGTTATCCCCTTTGATAATCATAAAAATATCATCCAAAAACCTGGTGTAGAAATATATGGTGTCCTTAATATGTAGGTTGTTGTTAATAAATTCATATTCCCAGTGGGCCATAACTAAATTAGAAAAGATTGTACCAAATGGAGAACCCATAGTTACACCATTTTTTTGTAAGTAAAATTAATTGTCAAAGGTGATATAGTTGTCAGTAAGGATGATGTCTAAAAGCTCTTCTACTAATGCAATTTCCTCACTTGCAGCTCCCTTTATTCTCAACATATAAGCTACACATTTGATCTCTTCAGTATGTGGGATTGAAGTATAAAGGTCTTGTACATCTATAGTCATAAAGTTATAGTGTTCTTCATATTCTTACTTATTGATGTTACTTAAAAATGTCCAGGAGTCCTTATAAATTAGCCCCATGTTACTAACATACTTTTTCAAAATTGTGTCTACCATCTTTGCACATGAATAAGTAATAGAATTACGTGCATCAACCAAAGGTCGCATAGGGGGATTTTCTATACATTTATGTATTTTAGGAATCCCAAATAAAATGGGAATCCTTGGGGTTGGCATAGTCAGATAGTTTAGTATGTCTATACTAATCCTTGACTCAATAAAAATGTCATTTAAATACATTCTTACTCAAGCATAGGCTGTATATAACTCATTTCTTGACACAAACATATAAGTGTCACTAGTAGGAATGAAGAAATTTGATAATATCAAACTTTTTAGAAGAAATTTAGTACTTGAATGTATTTTTATTATGTGTACCACTTTAACTTAAGGTGAAGCAAATCGGCACAGTATGATCACATGACACAGACATTAACTATTTTAAAGTGTGGATTTTGAGTTAGAATGTATCTGATGAAGTTCAAGCACTATTTGGATGAAAAGCGCTTAATAAAGACATTCTTAAACAACAGAGCATCATTTTGGGTTTGTGCCTTCAACAGCAACTTTTTGTTTATCTGGCCCAAAAATGTGTTGGATAGATTAGACAGGAAAACAAGAGGGATGCTTCATTCTCACCAAATGATTTATAAAAATCAGTGCATACCAAGATTATATATCCCCCATTCCGAAGGAGGGCTGGGCCTGCTTGAAATTGATTACATGTATAGTTCTGCAGTCTTGGGACTCCACACATATGTGCTGACCTCAAATGACCCAAATGTAGTGAAAGTTTTGAAGCATGAGGAGAATAAATCTACGATGACTTCCCTGCTTAGTCTAGCAGAAGAATATTGACATCAAGCAGGAATGGAAATCAAACCACAAGTAGATAAAAATCAGGAAGAAACTGAATGTGCCAAAAACCAAAAAACAAAAGAAAGAATATAAGGTAAAGGACCAGATGTGAAGACAAGAAATGTGGAAAATGCATAAATATAGTTGCAAGTATAGAAAACTTCTGCAAGAACCTCATGTTGATCAGGATCAAATGCAGGAATGGTTAAAGAGAGGTAGATTTAAACCAAGAGATGAAAGGATAATATTGGCGGCACAAGATAGTGGGCTATGTACATGTTGGTTTACAAAGTCCATTGAACATGTGGGAGAAACAGACAAATGTAGGTTTTGTAAAACAGAATTGGAAACAGTTCCACACCTCATTGCTGGTTTTAACATACTAATGACAGAAGGACTGTATTCTGAAAGGAATAATAATGTGGCAAGACTGTTACACTGGAGGTTGTGCAAACATTATGGTATTGAAGTGGTTGAAAAACACTGGTAACATGAGCCACAAAGCATCATAGAAAATTATAAAGTTTACATAACATGGGATCACTCATTATCAACAGTTCGAAAGATAGATGCTGGAAAAATTGATATAGTGATCCATGTAAAGAAGACAAAAGTAGCATTGATAATTGAAATTGCCACAACAGTGACTGCAGTGCCTTGTGTACAAAAAGACACAAAGTCATAAAATATCAGGATTTGCAGGCAGAAATGAGAGCAATGTGGAACAAAGATACCCAAACATTTCCAATAGTAGAAGGAACAACAGGTCTTATAAAAAAGAATCCACAATTATATTTCAATATGTTACCAATACATGTAACTTCATGCAAATTGCAGAAGGAGTCATTACTGGGCACATTCTGTGTGCTGCAAAGAGCACTTCTGGCTGACATCAAAGAGTGAAACAATACTAATTTAATGAACTTTAATCATACTTTGTGTAAAGATTGGGTGAAGATAGGTGAAGGCTGCCAACCTAGCCAGATAGAATTGAGGAGATAATTTTGTCATATGTAAATATTAATGTAAACCACAGGCCTGTTGTCTTAAATGGTAAAAATAGTGTTACATGTGGAACTGCAAAATATGTAACAACAGTGCACTCTACTGACCAAGTAAAGCATGTTGTTTTCCTTTGATGTTAAAACTCGGAGTCAGCAAGTCTAGAGTGAGGCATCCTGTTTTAAGGCCAGAGTTAATGGCCAGAATTTGCATGCATAAATGTCCTTTATTACTCTGGTTTCTGCCCAGAGGTGAAGAATGTAAATGTAGTTTCTGTTAGCCTGGGAACCCAGGGAAGTGTGAAGAATGATGTAACATGAACCAGGAATGTGATTTCAAAAACAAAGACAATTAAAGAGCATTAAGCATTTTTGTCTTTACCATCCAACTCATCAGCACTGTCTTGCTCTATATGTAAGTTTATCTTAGACTTGTGTTTTCTCTTAGGAAATAGCTAGAAACTAGAAAGATTTGACTAAGTGTTTTTCTGTGATGTCAGAACTGTACTACTGAATTATTTTAAGTATTTCTATGCGATCTCTGAACTCTTGACTAGCACTGTGTAGTAAAAAGTATTGTCTTGTGTTTTGACTATTTGTTATTAAATATTTTGAAACCTTTTCAACTGTGGCTGTTTCTGTAGAGATAATTTAAGCTCTTTAGAGTACTTGCATGCCTTTGGTTAAATTGTACAAAGCCACTCTAATAGATTTAGCCCTGGGCTATACTACCAATTGGATAATAATATTGCACAGTAATAATTGGACACCTTCTTAAGGGCCTTTGAGTAGCTGATAAATATCAGTGGGTGGTGGCAGCTGGTACTACTGTATAGTCTGGGAAAAAGGGACACAGCTGCAGAACCTGTGACAGCCTTCCCCAGGAGTGTCTGTGTGGTTGTATAAACTCTTCTCAAAGTGTGTGTGTGTGTGTGTGTATGTGTGTGTGTGTGTGTGTGTCAGCTACTTGGGCAGGGACACAAAGCACTGGTTGGACAGAGAGGATGCTGAAGGTTTTAGCTTGACCACTAGGCTGAGATCTGGACCCTATAGCTATGCCAGTGGGGAGTCTTATTGGGGACCTGGAGAGCAAGGGAGTGACTAGCACCGGATTGACTGTGATCTCTGTGTGCTCCTAAGGGAAATTGCACTTTACTGTGTGTATTTGTTATCCTTTCCTCCTATATGAGATGACCCTCACTGGTGTTATTGGTGACAATTGAGGCTGATTGCTGGGCAGGGTGTGGGCATCACATATTAATTGTTTGGCAGTGGTGGGATATCCACACCACATATTAATTGGTTGGCAAATACTAATTGGATTGTAGTGGTGTGGGTAGAGTGGTGGTGTACAGTGAGCTCTGAAGGTGTTTTGAACTCTAAATCAGCCATGCAGTGAATACTCAGAGTTCAGGTCACACTTGTTTTATTTCTTTTGATAGCTTAATTAGTCAGGGTGAGCAGGCAGCATGTCAGCAGAGAAGTATGGAAAGCTGACAAAAAGCCAGCTGGCAGAGATGTGCCAGGCTAGGGGACTGGTGCATGGAAACCTGACTAAGACAGACCTGATTGCAGCCTTAGTTACAGCTGCATCAGAAAACAGCAACCAGGAGGACAATCAGATTGGCAGTGGAGATATAATACCCTCAGAGAATGGAAAGCTCAACCTTTCTGTAGAGGCCTTAAAAATCCATCTGGAGCTAAAGAGACTTGAGTTGCAGGCCAGGCATTTGGAGATAGAAGCAGCTGAGAGACTGAGGAGTCTACAGGCTGAGGATAATGAGAAATTGCTATGCCTGGAATCTGAGGAAAAGGAGCAGCAGAGGAAGCATGAAATGGAAATGCTGACTCTTCACCAGAGTCATGGGGGTAATGGGAAGGGAATAACTGGACCTCAGAAGCATGAAAGGTCAGTAAATTTCTTCCGCAGTTTAAATAGGGGGATACTTTTGATAGTTTCATTCATATGTTTGAGTGGGTATGCAAACAGTATGGTGTTAACCAAAGGCTTTGGGTACGGTTCCTGACCCCCTTACTCCATGGTAAAGCTGTAACTCTTTTGTCAAAAATGTCTGATGTTGCATGTTTTGATTATACTGCTGTTAAAAATCACTTGTTAGAATTGTTTAAGCTAACACCTGGAATGTATAGGAAAAAGTTTTGTGAGCATAGACGCAAGGTAGATGAAAGTGTGTGTAAATATGCTGCTGTACTGAGCACTTATTTCCATAGGTGGGTGACTTGATGTCAGGTCACCACTTTTGTAGGGCTGGCAGACCTTTTGGTGAGGGAACAAGCCCTTAGCACTTTGCCTGAGGACATGAGGATCTGGTTAGCTGATAGACAATGTGCCACTTCAGATGAATTGGGGAAGAAGGGAGGCCTATACCTGGCAAGCAGGGCAGCCCTGCACAAGAAAGGGACCCCCAGTACTGCTCATGGGTCTAAAGGAACCCATGGTGGGCAGCACAGACTGCCCCAACAGAATCTGCCAGTAGCAGGGGGAAGCCACTAGTCCAGTTACATGTCCAGCAGCTAGGGTTAAATGTTTTGAATGTAACCAGTGGGGCCATGTGCCATACAGGTGTCCATGGAGCCAAGGAGGGGAACAAAAGGTGATGGAACCAGTAAGTTGGAAAGACAAAATGCCAATAGTAGGTTGTCTTGGGACAACAAGGGTACCAAACTACCACCAGAGGTGATATCCTATTGTAGTGGCTGGTAAAGAGGCCATTGCCAAGAGAGACACAGCCTCTAATACAACCATTGTAATGCCTGCAATGGTTACAGAGGAGCACTACTTGCATGGGTAGTCTACTCCAGTCAGGGCTTTAGGAGGGTTCCCATTCCAAATACCTTTGACTAGTGTTCTCCTTGACTGGGAGGGTGGAAAAGAAAGTCAGCAATTAGATGTGTTTGAGGATATACCTGCAAATGTCAAGATAGGGAATGATTTTGATAGTGCAGTACCCTGTGCTTGTGCAGTTACACACTGTCAGGCATGGAGACAAGCAGGTAAATCTGGTATCCTGGTGGAGACCCAGACAGACTGCATACCTGCAGCCAGGACTGGTGATGTGGCTACTTCAGGGAGGGGGCTACCCTGCAGCAGTAAGACTGAACATAAGCCACAGCTGCTTGGAGATACTGATGGTTCCTTGGACAGAGTGACTGCAAAGGTAGAAGTGAGTAACAGTGCCCAGGCTGACAGACTTCCTGTGGAAGGGGAGCTGGGAAGGGTTACAAGGAGAAAGTTGAGACAGGCTCAGCTCTCAGACCCTACATTGCAAGGCCTGAGGCAGGTAGCTAGGGAGGCACCTGATTCTCAAGGAAAGGGGGAATCTGTATACTGGGACAAAGGGTTACTATACAGAGAGTGGACCCCTGAGGGAGGGCTAGAAGGTGAGAGAGTACAGCAGTTGGTAGTGCCTAGAGCCTACCATCTGGCGCTTCTAGCCATAGTCCATGATATTCCCTTTGCAGGTCATATGGGCATAAAATGTACAAAGAGGCATATTATGCAGAACTTCTATTGGCCTGGAATTTCCAGAGATGTAACAGGGTACTGCAGGGCCTGTGAGCAGTGCCAAAAAGTAGGCAATGCAGGAGACAAGGTGAGAGCTCCTTTGATGCCTTTGCCTGTGATTGAGGAGCCATTTCAGAGGGTAGCTATGGATATTGTGGGTCTTCTGAGTACCCCAAGCTCCACAGGGAAAAAGTATATCCTTGTGGTCGGGGATTATGCTAAATGTTACTCTGAGGCTGTGACTTTGTCCTCCATTGAGGCAGAGAAGGTGGCAAAGCATTGTTACAGATTTTCAGCAGGGTAGGTTTCTCAAATGAAATACTGACTGACAGAAGTGCCAATTTCATGTCAGACCTGCTGGCTTGTCTGTGGAAGTCCTGTGGGGTAAACACATGAAGACCACCCCCTACCATCCCCAGACTAATGGTCTTGTTGAGAGTCAAGTCCATGCTACAGGCATTTGCAGATCAGTTTAAGAGGGAGTGGGACAAATATGTGCCCCATCTGTTGTTTGCTTACTGAGAGGTTCCCAGGAATCCACATGTTTTTCACCCTTTGAGTTGCTGTATGGGCATAGGGTGAGGGGACCTCTAGATTTAATTTGAGATGAGTGGGAAGGTGAGTGCAAGTCTCACAAGGAGTCTGTTGTGGCATATGTCCTAAACCTCAGGACAAGGCTAAGGGAACTCTTGAGCTTGGCCCATTAGAACCTGGCAGAAGCCCAACAACAGAAAAAGGTGTGATATGACAGGAATGCTCGAGCTAGAACGTATGCTGTGGGGCAGCAGGTAATGGTTCTCATTCCTGTCAGACACAACAAGCTGCAAGCAGCTTGGGAAGGACCCTACAAGGTGGTAAGAAAGGTAAGTGATGTTAACTACATAGTGGAACTGCTAGGCAGAAGGCAGGGGCACAAACTGTGCCATGTTAACATGATGAAACCTTACCATGATAGAGAAGCCCTTGTGCTGAGCATATGCAGTGGATTGCAGGAGGAGTCTAAGGGAGATCTGGTGAATGATCTCCTCAATGAGGCTCGGGCTGACACCTCAGTGGAAAGGGTATCAATGTCCCAGCAACTATCTCCTACCCAGGTTCAAGAAATCCAAGCAGTGTTGCAAGAATTTGGGGACATGTTCACTGGGAAACCAGGGTGCACCCACCTGTGGCAGCACCAGGTGGATACAGAACCCCAAAGGCCTATTAGGCAGGCCTCTTATATAGTAGCTGAGAGAGTCAAACAGACTCTGAGGGAGGAGGTACTGGAGAAGTTGGAACTAGGGGTAATTCAAGAGTCCAACAGTCCCTGGGCCTCCCCAGTACTGCTGGTGCCAAAGAAGGAAGGCAGCGCCAGGTTCTCTGTGGACTACATTAAATTAAATAGTCACACAGAGTCAGATGTTTACCCCATGCCTAGGACAGATGAGACTCTAGAGCAGCTGGGTAGTGCTAAGTATCTTACAGCCATTGATCTTCCCAAGGGTTACTGGCAGGTTCCCTTGACTACAAGTGCTAGAGAGATGTCAGCCTTTGTGACTCCTTTTGGCTTGTATGAGTTCACAAAGATGCCCTTTGGAATGAAGAATGCCCCAGCAACTTTCCAGAGGCTGGTAGATAATATCCAAGCAGGAGCAGGAGGTTTTGCCCTTGCTTACCTAGATGATATTGCCATCTACAGCCATTCCTGGCAAGAGCACCTTTCAACATGTCAGGGTGGTGCTGGGCAGACTACATAGGGCAGGGTTCTCCATTAAGCCGAACAAATGCCAGGTGGGTATGGCAGAGGTCTCCTACCTAGGACATAGAGTGGGGAGTGATAAGATAAGGCCAGAACCTGCCAAAGTGGAAGCCATTCAGGCATGGCCTGCACCTGTTACCAAAAAGCAGATGAGGGCATTTTTAGGGACAACAGGGTACTACAGAAAGTTCATCCTCAGATATAGTACCATAGCTGCTCCCCTCACAGACCTGACAAGGAAGAACAGGCCAGATAAGGTAGTGTGGACCCCAGCATGTGAGCAGGTATTCCATAAGCTTAAAGAAGTTTTGGGAGGACCCCCTGTGTTAGCCAGTCCAGATTACAGCAAATAATTTGTTGTGCAGGTGGATGCTTTGAACCATGGGGTGGGGGCTGTACTTTGTCAGATTTCTTCAGAGGGGAAGAGCACCCAGTGGCTTATCTCAGTCATAAGCTCCAACCCAGGGAGGAATGCTATGCAGCTGTAGAAAAGGAATGTCTAGCCATAGTGTGGGCATTGCAGAAACTTCAGCCTTATCTGTATGGAAAGAAATTCAATGTTATGACAGATCACAACCCCCTAACATGGTTAAACAGAGCCAGCCAGCAAAATGCCAAGTTGCTAAGATGGAGCCTGGGGTTGCAAGCATATATGTCCATGCAGCACCGCAGTGGGATTAGCAATGCCAATGCAGCTGGGCTGTCAAGACAGGGAATGGGGTAAGGTACACTCAGATAGACCTAACTCCCTCAAGCAGTGTTTCTCAAGGGTCACTTGAAAAACTAGCTTGAGTTCTCCGGGGGGTGGGAGATATGTGAAGATTGGGTAAAGATAGGTGAAGACTGCCAGCCTAGCCAGATAGAATTTTGGAGATAATTCTGTCATCTGTAAATATTAATGTAAACTACAGGCTTGTTGTCTTAAATGGTAAAAATAGTGTTACACATGGAACTGGAAAAAAATGTAACAACAGTGCACTCTACTGACCAAGTAAAGCATGTTGTGACCCTTTGATGTTAAAACTCGGAGTCAGCAAGTCTAGAGTGAGGCATCCAGCCTATTGTTTAAAGGCCAGAGTTAATGGCCAGAATTTGCATGCATAAATGTCCTTTATTGCTCTGGTTTCTGCCCAGAGGTGAAGAATGTAAATGTAGTTTCTGTTAGCCAGGGAAGTGTGAAGAATCATGTAATGTGAACCAGGAATGTGATTTTAAAAACAGAGAGAATGAGAGAGCATTAAGCATTTTTGTTTTGACCATCCAAGTCATCAGCACTATCTTGCTCTATATGTAAGTGTATCTTAGACTTGTGTTTTCTCTTAGACATAGCTAGAAAATAGAAAGATTAGACTAAGTGTTTTTCTGTGATGTCAGAACTGTACTACTGAAATATTTTAAGTTTTTATCTGTGATCTCTGAACTCTTGACTAGCACTGTGTAGTAAAATGTATTGTCTTGTGTTTTGACTATTTGTTATTAAATATTTTTAAACCATTTCAACTGTGGCTGTTTTTGTAGAGATAATTTAAGCTCTTTACAGTACTTGCATGCCTTTGGTTAAATTGTACAAAGCCACTCTAATAGCTTTAGCCCTGGGCTATACTACCAATTGGATAATAATATTGCACAGTAATAATTGGACACCCTTTTAAGGGCCTTTGAGTAGCTGATAAATATTAGTGGGTGGTGGCAGCTGGTACTACTGTATAGTCTGGGAAAAAGGGGCACAGCTGAGGATTGAGGCTCCCTGATTGCTGGGCCAGGGCGCGGGCATCACACTTTGATTTAGGAATGGGATCCATTCCAGTCATGGTATTAGAAACCCAAAAGACTTGGAGAAATTAAAAAAAAAGTCATACTTCAGAACGTTCCCATGTGACATAAGATTGCAGAAAATGTGAATGTATGTATTCATTTTCATTACACTCTTGACAACTGTAAGCTGTACATTCACCTCATTAGTTTGTTGAAAAGTAGATTAACTGGACTATACATAACTAAGCACAGTAGCATGAATGGCACCATGCTAATGCAGCTGAATCAAAAACCCTCATGCTTTTTTCCATAAGCTGTGTACTTCTATTTAGCTTCAGTTGCTGTTAGTGCTCAGTGCTAGACATTGTGCAGATGCAGAAGAGGATGGTATTCTTGGTGCCAGACTTTGTACAAATGCGGAGGACAAAGTCTGATGACACAGAAAAGAGGAAATACATAGATAGCATGAAATAAAGGCAGGGATAAAATAGCTTATGGCAGAAGCAGGATGATAGTGGCTGATAACAGTATGTAACAATTAGCTTCACATATAATAGTATACTATAAACAGTCAGTAACACTTAGCTAATAACTACATTAGAACTCTTGACAGTAGTCAAAATTCTATTGAAACATATGAGCATTAGCTCATCATGCCACATAGGAATTAGGACTTAGAATAATTTAAATAACATAAGTGAAGGACAATGACAACTTACTGAGGCAAAAAGGGTGAATTAAGAGAGATAGAGACAGATGGAGAGAAGAATACCAAAAGTATATTTTATGTGATATGAAGGAACATCTATATGGTGTGTTAATGTTATTTAACCTTGTTATGAAGCTTTTATTCTCTGTACAATAAAGTACTTGTCAGATGGAGAAATAAGGTAGGAGAGTGCATCCAGCATTAAGACATAAGCAGGATAAGGCTGGCTTACTAAGTCTACCTGCTCGGGGTTGCAGTGTTTTTGCAAGTGATATTTTACTGCACTGTTCCAATAGTATGTTAATGAAATGTTGTAAATGGAGAGAAATATAACTCTTTGCAATTAAATATATGATAAGAATATGAAATGTCATGAAATGATTTACTCTACAACTGTAATTGAACCCATGACACTATGCAAAAATATCAGTCTACAAAGAGGGGGAATTATCTGTACACACCACATAGGATCTTCCAGTTCATTACATACAGCAGTCGAAGAACTGTTATAGCAACTGTTTCACAGTACTGCCTTTAGTCTACCTTTATTCTGTATTCCAATAGTGCAGCAGACATATGCACTTTTGCACAAAAGTAAGAACACTACTATGGCTGAAATTAAAATCTTCAGCTTCAGCTTTTGCCACAATAAATTAAACACTGCTCATGGTCACTCACCATTGGTGAGTTATGCCAACTTCAGCAGCAATGCTGAGGACATAAACTAAAGGCTTTTCCATGGGCCATTTCTGGCTATGTGTGTGTTGTGTTTGAATCTTTTCAAGAATTGATTAAACATGTGAAAATGGGGATGGCAAACTGAGGGTAGGACACAGGGAAAAGAACACAGAAAGTTGCAGAGGATGGTGGGTGATCACCATAACTATGCACTATTTATACAAATATAAAAATTCATCACTTTGGAGAGTCACCACACCAGGGATGGATGTCAATGAAAGAATAATCTTATATAGCTAACTGGACCAAATTAAGTGCATAAAGAAGGTACTTAGTGAAGTGTAGTGCTATGTATGGGGTGCAGTTTTTTTATGGGATAGGTGCCTATTTTCTGTATTTTTCTATTTAGAGAGGAGATCTGGGGAAGTGGCTTGGGGATGTCAGAATCAGATTCGTAGTGTAGGTTAGGAAAGAGGTGCAGATATACAGGACATATAAGACAGACAGAGATGGTGATTGAGACAAAAGGTGCACCCAAGTCTAACATGAGAACAGGGAGAATCTAGTCCTCACTCTCAGAACTGTTATCACTGTCTCCTGCATCATTTTTTGCAATCTGATGCAGGACTTTTTCAACCCTGCTGATATGTGCACCAAGCACCATCTCTATTATATCCTCCACTGGCCCTGCCAGCTCCTGCTGGGTGACAAAATTGCCACCTCCACTGGTACTGCTCCCAGAGAGTACCACTACAACAGCAGTCATGGCAGCGCTACCTGATACAGGTGGATCAAGTAGGCAAGGGCTGTGGAGGCAACTCTGACAGGTTGTGAACTGAAATTGCTGTGTGCCTATGCTGCCAACTTTGTAGGTATGTCAGATTGAGATTGCAGTTGTCAGTTTACTTCTCCATACAGTCGGCCATTTTGTTTTCAGCAGCAAGCTATGCAAACAGCAGTATGTTAATAAGTTATAACCTGACCAAGCAAAATGAAAAAAAAAAATAATAAAAAAAAGAAAGATAGGCTGGGTGGGGGACAAAAAAGAGATAATTAGATCCATGGCATGTCACATTGATGTATTATTTCAATAAACTTTTTGTTAGGCTATACACAAATAAATATGATAAACTACTATTGTACACCCTTATCACATCCAGATACAATTTGAAAATATTAATGTGTCATAAAATAAACAAACCTCAATTATAGGATATAAGAAATAGCCTTTTTTGAAAAAAATTCCATCTGTAAGCTTGGAAATGACATTTTCTTACAAATAGTTCTGTTTAAGGTCATCAATAATTTAAAAGTTGATCTTATTATCATGCTGCTTATAATTGCAATTATTTACAATCTGTTTTAACTATAAATACTAGGTCATTGCAATATTAACATTTACTTGATGTTCTTCAGAGTGAGTGTAATGTTACAGAACATTCAGTCTTAATACCTCTTATTCTGACTTGTTTATGTAAAGTTGTTGCTGTGCCTTCAGCATAAGTGGTCTTGCACTCAGATGTTTAGATGTTTAGTTTCACACTTCTCAGCTTTGACATACTCTATGTTTTGGGTAAAATCACAAATGCAAAAAAAAAATTATGAAGAACTAGATAGACAATATTCATTACTTATTCTGACTGTTTTCAAATGCTAAATAAATATATGCTGGAATGTTTTAATACATTCTTTCATATAGATGCATAGAATTGTTTAAGATCTGGTAAATTAGCAAGCTGACACAAATTGATATTTGAGCAGTTGGTAGTCTATTTATTTATAGTTTAAGTGTTATGTTTGAAATGCTGAAACCCAAAATTGTTGACTATTTGTAAGAATTTAAAAACATTGTTAACCTAAATATTTGTAATAATATCTTGTCATGTCATTTCAGATAAGATTATTGGAGCAAGTTTATGTTTTATTTTATTTTGCTTTTTAAAAGTCTGCTGTGTTCCTGGGGTTAGTTTACTTGATTAGAAAAAAACAAAGTAATCCATTTCCGATAAAACTGTTTATTCCAATGGAAATCAAACTAAGCGCTTTCACCCAACTATTCCGTGGGTTTCATCAGAGTTATACATACACCATTCTCACTCTCATTATATACTTAATACCATTCATCTGTATCCAATGAAATAACTGCTTCAATTGTTTTTTTTTAAATACTTAACAATCAATTCTTAAAAATTAATTCTTAAACAATCAAATTTTAAACTTATATAACATACAACACCTCATTTTCTTGTATAAAATACAAATCATACTGCATCTAGTTTGTTAATGTTTTGTGGTTAGGTAGAGGTTAAGTAGTTAACAACTACATTAAATAAATATATTATATGAAATACTCTTGAAATACATTTTCGGGAAAAAATTTTAGATTATAATTTGATATAGGGTTAATGTTATTATATATATATATTTTTAGGTTGAACAACTAAATATGTAAGGGTCACTTACATGTGTTATAAAAAAACATTTTTTAACATTTGCAATGAATTTTATACAAGAAAATGAGGTGTTGTATGTTATATAAGTTTAAAATTTGATTGTTTAAGAATTAATTGTTAATAATTGATTGTTAAGTATTTTAAAAAAACAATTGAAGCAGTTATTTCATTGAATACAGATGAATGGTATTAGGTATATAATGAGAGTGGGAATGGTGTATGTATAACTCTGATGAAACCCACGGAATAGTTGGGTGAAAGCGCTTAGTTTGATTTCCATTGGAATAAACAGTTTTATCGGAATTGGATTACTTTGTTTTTTTCTATTCTAGTTTGTTTAAAGTTCGATTGTGATTAGTTTACTTGATATTTCCCAGAAAACAATATTCTTGACTCAAAATACTAAATCCACTATTTGTTTATAAATGTATTTCTTTACGTTAAATATTTTGTAATTAAATAAGTTATACTTATTATACTAAGCTCAAAACTCCTCTCAATTAAAACTCATTCTTGTTGGCACTACTTAAACATTAGGAGCCAGATGATTAGTGGTGTATAACTGAAGGATGGCTAGTGTTTTAATTTTAGCTTCTTTTATATTAGTTTTTTAATAGTTATAGATATTTTACTGAATACTGGTTTAAAGTTTACTATCTTTTTATTGCTCAGGGTAGACTTATATATCTTTATCCTTTTACTTAAATCTATTCCAGAATGGGTGGTTAAGTGGTTAGGCACAAGTGTTGTTCTGGAAGGGTTACATGCTACAACTCTAAAATCAATACTTACAGAACATATACTCTTTATCTACAATTGTATTAGGAAGGAATTTATTATCATGAGTTATAAATATCATGGATTAAAAAGGAGTGAATGTAGATAATTGATTCTTGGTATGTGAGAGGATTACAAGACAAAGAAAAAAATACTTATGCATTTAGTATTTCAATCTGAAGCCAATATACTTTTTCTTCAAGAAACACACGTCAAGAGAGGAATGGGATAAATATAAGAGAATAAATGGATAAAGACTCTTGTTACATCAGGTTGTAACACTAATTCTAAAGGTGTGGCAATCATAGTTAAAAAAAATAATTTCAAGAGTCAATAACAAGTCAGGAATCAGCAAAAATGGTAGGTGGTGCTATTTTATATCCCAAAATTCCCTTCTCCAAAAACTGATCCTTTTTCTAAGTGTATATGGCCCATGTACAGGACAACAAAACTTTATTCTTGAAATCTATAACATACTGAGTTGATTCCCGGACTACTACTATTTATTGGGTGGCAAATGGAATGTGGTAATAGACCCCATATTAGATAGATTTAGTGGATCTACTTCATTCAACTTTCAAGCATTACTAGCCCTAGCAGATTTAATATCTGACTTTAATCTCTTGGATCCTCTTTCACTCAGAGATAACCTCCCATTAAGTAGCATGTTTACATATTATTCAAAATGTTATAATTCCTGGTCAAGAACTGATTTATTTTTAATTTCTGAAATCTTTTTGTAGGGATAAATTACATATTCTGCAGAACCTAGATTTTTTCAGAACACTCTAAAATTTCAATTAAACCTGAAATGGTCTGATAAAATAAATTTGAGCTCAATTAGCTCAAATTGGTCTCTAAATAATAATTTACTTCTTAAGAAAGATGTTTTCCTGGAGATATCTAACATTCTAATAGATCTTGATAACAATTTATCATGTCCCAAAATCCCATATGATATTCAAATGGCTCCCTGTAAAGCTAGAATGGGGGGGGGGTCTTAATTCAAAAAGCCTCTTACAAAAAAAAAAAAATACTAAAGAAAAGAAAAGAAATTAACAGATTTATTTATTTATTATTAATTATTTATTTTACATTTATTGACCGGGAGTATTCAACTGGATGCATGTCCATTTTCAGTGGAAGCTCAGGGAGAAAAGCTCCAGAAATCAATTACAAGCAATTATAAGGAGTATAACAGCAGCAATCATATTTACATAGACAGTACATAAGCATAACATTTAAAATCAGATACATAGAATAAAAACTAAGCAACTTTTATGATTTTATACAGTTAGATTGAGTCAATACATAAGCAAGAAAAATTACAAAATTAAATACATAGACAAGAAAAGTTGGCATTTTTTGCAATGTTATACAGTTAGAGTGAGTGCAAGAGTCAGTTTTTTTGTAGTAAGTAAAACAACAGAGTTAGGTGGTAAGATATATACACTAAGTATAAAAGCAAGTATAAAGAAGGAGAAAGAAAAGAAAATTATAAAAACTGTGGCTAGCAGTGTTTTAGTACTACTATATGCATAGAAACAAACTGAAGGGCCAGGTCTCGAAGTGACATTGTGAGGAAGCTAGAAATTAAAAAAAAATCCATAGTTCCTCTTAGTGGTATAATTCTGTAGCAGAGACTAGGAGATTAGGCAAGAGGGCAGGTATGATATGGGAGGTTAGCCAGGGAGGTTAGCCAGGGGGTGAACATAAACATATCCATGTGTATTTTAGATGTTCTTTGAGGAGTCTTTAAATGTAACCTTTGAGTCTGTTGAGGTAATAGCTGAAGGTAGGGAGTTCCAAGTTTTGCCTATATAATTAGGGAAGAGGGAGTTCCATGCTGTGTTTTTGTTCTTGGTAACCTTGATTAGTGTTTTATCACTAGAACACAGTTGTCCAGGGTTAGTTTGTAATTGCAGTGGGTTGGGCAGTGCTGGATTTTTATCTGGAAGTAGTAGTAGATTGTATGCAAAAGAAAGCTGATGAAAGGTTAAGAAATTAGGAAATTCAAGCCCGTCAATTTGTTTTAGGGTATGGCAGTGGTGGAATCAGTAGGGGGGCACTGGTAGCAAATTTGGCAATTTGATTGTAGCAGGTGTTGAGTGTGGCAATTTCTGTTTTGGGTAAGTTGGTGAAAATGGGTGAGGCATAGAACAGAATAGAGAGGAGGTGAGTTTGAACAATTGTTCTGGCAGTTTGGGTTAGAATTGGTTTATTTTTATATAGGCTGCCAAGTTTTTTGTAGCTGTTTTAATGGTTTGATTTATATGCAGATCGAATTTGAGATTATTATCACTCACCACTCCTAGCAGTTCAGTATGAGCATCTGGGGAGATAATACTCCTATCCTTGGACACAATATTAAATGGGCCGGGTAGTGTGGTTGATTTGTTTAGATTAAATATAAGTAGTTTGTTTTGGGGAGGATTTAGTATTCAGTTTTGTTAAGAAACCAGGTTTTGATAGTTTGGAAGACTTTTTCAGTGATGGAGTGGAGTTCCTGAGGATCTCTGACTCAGACTAGTGTTGAGTCATCAGGGTATTGTATAACAGTTGCATATTGACAGATGCTGTGAAGATTATTTGTGAAAATGGAGAATAGAAATGGTCCTAGAATAGACCCTTGTGGGACTCCTTTGGTGACAGGCAGTAGTCAGGATAGGTTGTTGTCCCACTGAACTGCTTGCTGTCTTCCTTGTATGCAATTCTGAGGCCAGGCTAATGCATGGTTGTTAAGACCCAGGCCAATAAGGGATTGAAGTAGTTTAGGATGGTTGACCATATTGAAAACCTTTGAATGGTCCAAGAATATGTCAAATGTTAGATTGCCTGCTGTGTGTTTTTGTTGATGAGGTTTGTGAAAGAAAGTAGGCCAGTGGTGGTGCTGTGAGCAGGCTAAAATCCATGCTGGGTGGGAGAGAGAAGTTGGTTGTTGAGTAGGTATGGCATGAGTTGGTGATGTATACATTTTTCAAGTACTTTAGCTAGTGGAGACAGGATGGCAATGGAGTGATAGAGAGGTCAGTGGAGGCACCACCTTTGTGGAGGGGGGTGATATATGAGGTCTTCCAGATAGGTGGAATAGTGGCTTCTGAAATATATCTGTTTAGAAGAATGGATACTGGGAAGGCAAGTTTATTGGCAGCCAATTGGAGATATTCAGCAGGGATACCATCAGCTGCTAATGTAGTAGGTTTAAGTTTGGTTAGCAGCATTTTGATATATTCAATAGGGATGGGTTGAAATTGGAAGGTGGTTTTGGGTCTATATATGGGTTCAGTGATATTTGTGGTGGATGTGGGCAGTTTTTGAATAAGGCAGGAGATTGTTTCTATAAAGCATTTGTTGAAGGTATCTGGTGTATTTGTGATTTCACTAGTGGAGGTAGGAGATGGGGTGGAGGGTTTGCCAGTGTGAAGTAGTTTATTTATTCCTCCCCAGATATTTTGGGGATTGTTTTGGTATCTGTTTTGTAGCTATATGAAGTAATTCTTTTTATCTAAATGGACTGCTTTTTTGTATTGTTTTTATGTTTTTGGAATTGTTCCTTAGCTGCTGGAGTTTTAGTAGCTCTCCAGAGATTCCAGGCTTTGTTCCCTAGTGCTATTTTATTTTTAATCTCATTTGTAATCCATGGGGCTGTTTTCACTTTGAGTTTTATAATACAGGCTGGAGCATGGACATTGAGGATTTTTAGGAAAGCATTATTGAAGTGAGTTACAGCTTCTTCTGGGGGTAGTACTCTTAGTATGTTCCAGTTATAGTGTTTTAGCTCAGGTTTGAATTTGTTAGGGTTCATAGGATCATAGGAAGTTACTAGGTTATTGGTCCTGAGGCCCTTGTAAACATAGCCAAGAGTTTAGCCAATGTATAGGCAAATCAGCACATGATGCTCCTGTCCAGCAAGGACACAGGTGGAATTCCACAGATGTATTTTCTATTTACCATCCATTTATCCAGGTTGTGCTTAAAAAGGGGTAAAGATGTACTCTGCTTGACATGGAGAGGGAGTCTATTCCACAAATGGGGGAGTCTCTGGATGCAATTCCTTCCCACCAATAAGTCCTATTGAAGTTACAGTCCAGGTTGAGTGTATGTGTGCTGGTTACTCGAGTGGAGCTTGACTTGTGGATATGCAGCAGTCCCATCAAGGCGGGGTGGAAGATTGCCTTGTATGCCAGACAGAGGTCATGTCTGAAGAGTCTGTTTGAAACAGATTAGAGGGATAGGGCTTTTAGCCTATCTGTGTATGGTAGATTTATGAGGCCCTGGATTCTCCTGCCGAGGAATCTCTGTGGTATCTCCAGCTACTGCATGTGTTTTGTGAGGTACATGCCGAATGGGGCATTATAAGGGAAGAATACAGTGACATTATGACCTCCTTGTCCTTGGATGAGATACTCTTACTTATGAGATGGGCCATGTAGAAAGTTTTCTGCACAATGGAAGCAGCATGGTGGTCAAACGTCAGGCTGCTATCAATCTGAGTGCCCAAATCCCTCAAGAATGACTGCTTCTTAGGATGTTGTTATTAATGTGATAATTTGTGGGGACATCACTCTCCCCAAAGGAGATGATGATGCATTTTTTTTTGTATTTAGCTTGAGGCCATGTTTCTGCCACCAGTCATTTGTTTGGGGAGACCCTCTTGGAAGATGTCCACATCACTAGGGGAATTTATGACAGCACCCAGATTGTAGTCATCTGCATACTTGGTCAGTCATAGCCCACTGGTTTTGGCCTGCATCTCAGAAAAGTATATCCCAAATAACAAAGGCCCCAAGACCAAACTCTGGGGTACGCCACTCAATATGGGTCTACTGCTTGAGGTGGTTCCCCTATTTTGACTAGGTGGGTTCTATCAGTGAGCCAGTTAGCTACCCATCTGGTAACATATGGTAACATATGGATTGATGCCTCATTGAGAGAGAGTTTATCTATTATGCCCGAGTAGGGAAGAGAGTCGAAGGCTTTGACCTGGTCAATAGGCGTTGTGCACTGTCTTCCCCCCATCCATAGCTTTGGTGACTGTCTCAAAAAAGTTGGCCAAGTTGAACAGGCATGACCTCCCTTTGATGAAGCTAAACTGTGTGGGATCAAGTGTTTGGAGGTTTTCAATGTCCTTGTTAATAAGTTCCATGATACTCCATTCCATGGCCTTGCAGATCAGGCTAGTTAGACTGATTGGTCTATAATTTCCTGGATCAGTGGATGCTCCACCTTTGTGTAAAGGGATGACAGTGGCTGTTCCCCACTCAGCTGGGACAAAGCCAGTACTCAGGCTTTGGTTGAAAAGGGCAAGGAATGGTGCTCCAAGTTTCTGTCTGAGTTTCATGTAGGATGCAGCCTAGGATGTTATCTGGTCCCATGGAGGCTGTATTTTTTGCCTTTGAGAGAACAATGATGACCTGATCCCTAGATATAAGGGGAGGAGGGCAGGTAGTGGGAATGTCCTGATTTACTAATGGGGAGACAGAGGGGTGAAATTTTCGCTTAATCTCTCAGCCAGCAAGTTTGCTATATCTACGAAATTTGTATTTGTGGTGTCCTTAACCACCAGTTCTGAAGAGATCTGGATGCTACCTTTGAGATTACAGACATATGTTAAGACGGCCTTATGATTGTCTCTAGTAGATGTGGTCAATTTGGACTTGAAGTTTGCTTTGGAGGATTTCACTAGTGCTCTTATTTGCTTGTTTAGGCTAATGAGAGATTGCTTCCAATTGGGCACCTGCTCCTTCTTGGACAGCAGTTTTTGTTTTCTTTTGTTATAGAGTCTATTTATTGCAGATGTCCACCAGACAGATCTACTCTTCCTTGTGGAGGATGTTTCAGTCCTGTCAGGTGTTCCTTATCCGATGCATCTATATAAATGTTTGTATAGTAATTTGGCATAATTTTGGATACTGTTGGGAGTTCCTAGAGAGGGGGAGGGGGCTGTGAAGTGGTTTATACTATCCCTCAGGAGGCTGTAATCAGCTTTGGAGAAGTGTTTTTGTTTGACCCTAGCTAGAGGGGGGTCAGGGGAGATGGTGACTTCGAACATGATCGCTTTATGGTTAGTTCTTACAAGGGAGGATGATACTGCAGGGATGCAGCAGTGATTACTCATGTTGGTGAATACCAAGTCTAAGATATTATCACCTCTTGTGGGGGTATTGACTAGATGTTCCAAAGCATTTGCATTGACAAAATTTAGGAATCTCTGGGCATTTGTGTTCTGGCATAAGAAGTTCTTAAAATCTCAATTTGGGTAGTTAAAGTCACCCAGGATCAGTGTAAAGGGTTGAATCTTGATCGATTTGAAGAGGTATAGATTGGCAGTTTTGGCATCTTGAGTCAGATTTGTGGGTCAGTAGACAGCTATGATTTGTACAGGGGTCTTGTCGATGGTTAACTGCAGCTGAAGTATCTCCTGTGTGTCATACTGTTTGACTAGCCTGGAGGTGTGTATGTCTTTAATATATATTGAAACTCCACCTCCTTTGGCTTTACTACCCAAAGTTTGAGGTCTGAATGTATGACAGGATGAGGAACCAGGTATAGCTGGGATGCTCTCAGCAGCTTTGAACCAGGTTTCTGTGAGTGCGCAGATGTCAGAATTTTCCAGGGTTAAGAATGCTTGCAATGAGTGCAGCTTCATGTTTAGGCTGCTAGTGTTTAGCAGCATGACCTTTAATTTGGGTTTAATTGAAATTCTTATGTTGGTAGTTTTAACCTCATCACTTTTTCTAAAAAAGGCACTATGGGGGAGACAAGTGCCACTGCCAGAAGCCTGAAGCCGAAGTGAGACAGATGCAGGCCATCTCTGGCAAAGAATCATGGTCTGTTGATCATATCTTTCCAGGCTGTCAGATACTGCATCCCCCTGGAATGACACCAGAAACTAAGCTAATTGTTAAAGTCAATAATTTTCTGTTTGTATTGAGGCATCATTCTGGGTGATAGTGGAATGCTGCTTAAGGCTAGGGACATACCTGCCTGGAGGCTGGGACACATAGTCAGTGAGTTCAATCATGTCTCTTTTCATATGGTCCAGGGATGTATGCCTCAAGTCACTCACACCAACATGGACTATGAGTCATAACAGTACCCGTTGTTGAGAGACTTGCATGTGTGTGTGATATGGTGGATTCTGGCCCCTGACAGACAATAACCATGACTTTCTCCTTATCCAGCCTGGTGAGAGGCACATATGTGTGTCTGACAATGGAGTCTCCTATAATTAATATGCTGGATTTATGGTTAAGCCTTAGTGGTTGTGAGACACTTGTGTGTGAACTATGTGTGGTATGTGGTGTGGAGGGCTGTAGAGATTGCATGTGTTTTTGCCTTGGAGGGTTTTGCCTTAGAGGTCTCCTTTGTTTGGGTATGTTTTTGTTGAGAACCTTCAAATATGTTGCTGTGTGTTGTGTAGATGTGGGTGGTGTTTGAGGTGTAGTGATTGTGTTGACAACCTTCTCAGTGCCAGATATACTAGCTTGTGAGGGAGAGAGCATGGACTCTAGGTTCCTAATGTAAATGCATCTCTTGCAAATTGTGTTCCTAGGTGGTAGTAGTAAGTGGTTGACTGTGTACATAAGGCAGTTGCTACACTGTCTCAGGATGCCCATATCAACCTGACTGGCAGGAGAAACTGTAGGAAATTGTGCATCCATATTTTTCAGAATCTGAGAGAGAAGGCAAGGGAGAGCTAAGGAGTAAGCCCAAAGCCCAAGTGCTTAAACCAAAACTAAGAGGCTTAGAATTATGCTTACAATTTAAACAGTCTATAAACAAGCAGTAACAAATGTAATAGAAAATATGCAACTGAACACTTTAGAGAACAAGCCATAGCAAGTAGCAGCAAAAGCAAGATGAAGTAATGGAGCAGGAGGAGGAAACACAAATACAGTAAAAGAAGCTGAATAAAGTGTTTTTTTTGTTAGCAAAGTGGAAAGGCAGAGAAGAAGAGAATAAAATTCAAGGTTAAGGAACTAAGGGGTTTGACCTTCCCAAATGATCTCTGTATCAGGTAGAATGAGCTAATGATATGGGACTGGAAGGAGTGTCCCTTAACAAATTTACAGTAGGGACAGGCAACAGCAAAAGCCACAAACTAAAAGAGCACAACAGCAGTTTGGTGAGAGGGTGGACAAAAACAAAAATTCAACCAGTGATCAGCAAATATATAAATGGAGACACAAAAAAGTAAATAATTCAGTAAAACAAACAAATAAAAACAGCATAGTAAACTAGTGCAGAACTGTTACACAAGCTTTTTGTGAACTGATAGTTTGTAATAAGGTGGTAAAGTAGTTCTGGGTCTTGAATTTTAGTAGAAATTTGGGTTGGTGGTCACTGAGAGTGTCCAGAAGGACACCTGCTTGATAAGAGGTATTAGTCTTATTTAATATGATCCAGTCTAGCAGGCTTTCTTTGGTTCTTGAATTTCCTAATCTAGTGTTTGATAGATGACTTGAGAGAAGCTGTAAAGGCTGATATGATTAGTGGGGTTTTAGGATGAACATGCATTCCAGTTGATATTAAAATCCCCAAGGATGATAGTTTCCTGGGGCAAGTTCTGACTTATACATTGTAAGAAGGCTTCTAGGGTATGGATATTATTATCTGGTGGTATGCAGCAGGTGATAATATTGATTGATTTTTTTGTTGCTAAGTTTGAATTTAGCTAGAAGATCAGTATTATTAAAGGATGGAATTTGAAGATTGATAGTGATAATGTTTAGGTTATTTTTATAAAGTAATGCTACCCCTCCCCCCTTTTTAGGTAGTCTTTTATGCTTCAGGACATTGTGCCCATTAGGGAGGAACTCATTGTCAGCTGTTGTTGTCTTTAACTAGGTTTCAGTAAGCAGAACATATCAGGGGAATAGGTGGATAGTAATGCATGCAGTAGATGCACCTTATTGTTAATGCTCTTAATATTTAATCTCAGGAGTAATAGGCTGGTTTTTGGTTTCATAATGGGTAGATGCATATCAGGGGAATAGGTGGATAGCAATTCATGGAGTAGGTGCACCTTATTGCTAATGCTCTGAATATTTATGCTCAAGAGTAATAGGCTGGTTTTTGGTCTGATAATGGGTAGATAGCCAGAGGAGAGGGATAAGTTAACTGTGGCCGTCCCTATTAAATTAGGCCCTGGTAAAATAAATGAGATAGAAAAAAAATTCCAAAAAGATCAAGATCCAAATTTAGAACTCTGAATAAATAATTTGCAAAAAGAATAATACCTTTTGCATCAGCAGCACTATACATTTCAAGAAATGAAATTCTTAGCCGAATATTCAGAATGGGCACAGGTCCCCTCTAGAACCTTAGTGAGAATAAGTAATACTAATCAGGCAGTACTACAATATGAAGGCAAAACATTCAAGTCAGATTTGCAACCATTGAAGCATTTTGAAAAGATTTGCATGGAGATTTATGGCGCTCCTAACAGTCAAACATCTAAACTAGATTGTGAGGGCTTCCTAAATGATCTCACTTTCCCAAAAATTAATGAAGTGCAAAAAGTACTTCTTAAGGCTCCTTTCACACAGCAAGAAGTGCTAAAGGTAATATAAATATTGAAACCAGGCTCCTGTACCCAAAGGATATACTGCAGATTTTTATAAAAATTTTATCCAAAAGCTATCATCCATTCTCCTGAAAATATACAATTATATTAGGCAGCATGGTATTATGAATCTGTTTTCACATAACTCAAAAACAATTTTATTCCAAAAAACAATTTAGGTAAATTAATCCCTTTAATTATAGGCCAATCTCTCTGATTAATGTGGATATAAAAATGATGTCCCAACTGTTATCTGAGAGACTTAAGAAAGTTTTGCCTAATATTATATCATCAGAATAATCTGGTTTTATGAACAATAGACAGACTTGGAATAATACTTTAACATTAGATTCTATGATTCAACTTATTAAACATGATAGAAATCCATGGTATGCCCTAGTATTGGATGCATGTAAAGCTGTTGATAAATTTAATTTAAGATTCCTATTTCTATCTTTATCTTGCCATAATATTCCAAAAGAATTTATTGATATGATAAAAGTACTTTATAAAAAATCATATATGTCTCTATATGTAAATAACACACTCTCAAGTCCTATTAAGATTCTAAGTGGGACCAGACAAGGTTGCTCCCTATCTCCCTATCTCCCTATCTCTTCAACTAATATATAGGACCTCTTTTTCTTTACATCTTCCAGAAAACATTTCATTGTATTCCAAAAATTGTAAATAATATGGTAACTTTGTCTGCCTTTGCTGATGGCCTAAATGTTTATTTTGAACTCCTAAATACAGACTTAAATAAACTCCTTACATCAATAAGTACATTTTCAAAACTTTCAAATTACAAATTTAATCAGACTAAATCCCTTATCTTTCCAATAAACCCTTTAAACCATAAGGTAAATTATTTCCCTGATTCTTTTTTAAGATGGAATACGCATTCAAATACCTAGGACTAACTTTTGAACATAACCAACAATCAATGATGCAAAATAATCAAATAAAAATATAGGCTAACATTCTACAGCTCATTCAGAGATGGAGAAAAATGAAATTATCAATCCTTTCTAAAGTTGCAATAGTCAAAATGAATATTTTACTTAAGCTATTATACCAATTTAATGCCTCCAATTGGATTGTTCCTCATAAGTTTGTTTCACAAAAATTAATATGGAATTGTCCAAATTTATATAGCACCCTAAATTGACCAGAATCATTTATATGAAGCTTGTATATCTTAAAGAGAAAGGGAACTCAACTTATTGAATTTCCAGATATATTATAACATAATTTTAATATTATATTATAACATAACAGTAAAAGTAATCACCTGTACAACCTACCTCTGAACCTAAACCTAACCTGACATAACAGTAAAAGTAATCGCCTGTACAACCCTCTTTAACCTCTACCACCTCTGTTCTCTTTCACTTCTCTTTCCCCCTCTTTCCCAGTTGCCTTTTCCTCCATACACTTCAAATACCTTCTAACCTGGAAACATACTCCTGTTCCTCAGCTGTGAACTTCTAACTTTCTAACTTCTTTAGCTAAAAATATAATCTGCAACAACTTATTCCTGTTCTTTAGCTTAAAATTAAATTCTGCACCCTCAACTTCTTCTCAATAAAATCCCTGTTCCAACTCTAGATCATACCTTCATAAATACTTGACACCATGAAACCATACAATGTATGTTGTTTTCTGATTCTTAATCATTTTTGATTTGTTTTTCTCATTACTTTGACTCTAACTGTGGAACACACTGTGTAACACAATTTTATTTAATTGTACTCTTCCTCATTTAATTTGGATTTTTATGTGAATAACTGTGTATAACTGCATATATATTTTTACCTCATTTAATTTTTATTTTTATGTGAATAACTGTATAATCACTATGTAACGTGGATTTTTATGTGAATAACTGTGTATAATCGCTATGTAATGAGGAGCTTTTCTCCCCTGGCCTCCACTGAAAATGGGCTCTCTGAGCCCAGTGGAACTCCCTGGTCATCGAACTGAAATATATAAATAAATAAATAAATAAATAAATAATCTGCTCAAGCGGACTTATACATATTTCAGATTTTAACCTGAAAAGTAAAGAATTGTCCTTAATTTGGATTAAAATCTGGTACGAGCATGTCAAAATAGCAAATATTAACCCAAAAGCACTTTCTTTTATTAGACTGGATAATTGTAAGAATCTTAAACTCCATAGCCTTCTGAAACATAAACTTATGATATTTCAGAATCTGATAGAATCCCTAAATTTAAGTAAAACTCTCACCTTGCTACAACTAATACATTTAAACCAAAATATTAAACTAAATATTAATATGATAAATGTAAACAAATATATGCTCATTAAAACTTGTAGCTTATGAGATATTTACATATACAGAGAGAAATCTCTGGAAGAACTTAGGCTAATTCTAAATTTAAATAAAGGTTACATTATAATATTAAGACAAATCAGAGAGCTTTTATCCACAATAGTAAGAATCCCAGTAATTAATGAATCAGATCTTAATACTTGCATAGTAATACTTAAAACGTTATCCTTCAAAGAATGCTTTCCAATGTCTATGAACTAATCAACGGCATAAAATACAAATCATCTTTATTATATTCTGAATATTGGAATTAAATGTGAAAAGATTTCAATGATGAGCTGAAATCTCAAGCTACTGAGTCTACCATTAAATTGCCCCAATCAAAAATCTCATTTATACACAACTAATGATTAATAACAATGTGCACTATACTCCAGTTGTAATTAATGGTTTTAATTCCAAAATATCATTGTCCTGTCCATGCTGCTCATTTCCGAAGGCTGATTTGCTGCATATTATATGGTACTGTAAATATACACAAAATCTATGGTGTTGTCTTATGATAAGGTTAGAAAAAATGGGCTATGAAAAATCAACGTTGTCTTGGGAGTTTGCTATTCCTCATATCACTGATCACAAATTACCTATGCAAAGATTACAAATCCTTATTACTCTTTTTACACTAGCTAAACTTTATGCAACCCAGAATTGGCTAGATCACTCTAAACTTTCTTGGAAAGGTTTTAGAAATATGCCAATTAAATCCTCTCATAAACTTATAAAAATAATATAAATAAACTCATCAGAATTATTGGAACCTTCTTCTTGAACATGTATTAAAAGAGTAAAATAGGAAGATAAAGAGTTGTTGTCTTAAAATATGGGTAGCTAGATAATAAAACTATTTTTTATGGTAATAAAATAAACATCTTGAAGATCAATATTTCGTAGTTCTTCCTTCTTGTGACTTTGCAATGTAATTTTATTTCCACCTGCTGTCTATATAGCACTTGATGTATATAGCGTACATCATTTTGTTAGAGGTTTTGTTTTATTTACTTGTTCTAGACTTGTGCATTCTGTATGACTGGTTTGTTTTTTGTTGTTGTTTATAAATATTGTAACCTACATGGATCAAACTTATATCCATACACTGTGGAAAATAATAAAACATTTTAAAAAAAAGATACAGTTAAGCTGGTGTTCTCATTGTGTAATGCAAGCAGCAAGAACTACTTGAGAAGGCATGCATTATTGATATCAAGGATGAGGTACGCCTGGTCAAGATGATAAGGATGACTGAAAATAGTTATCTGTTTTGCATTTGGATCTGTGGCATACTTACCCTTTGCCTCCCTGAGGCAACTTAATCTCTCCTGGTACATCTTATGGCTTGCTGTTACTTCGTCTGAAACTATACAGCATAAAAAGAAAAAGATATATAGGAAAACATAATGAATAACTGCATTGGCTGGCTAGATAAATAATTACATATCATAGAATGGTAATGGATCACTATACTTTACAACTGAGAAGTATTTGCATTCCAAAATTCAGACTTTCATTGGCTTAGGAGGTCCTGATTGCACTTTTTCAGTGGTGATGACATTGTTTCCCCAGTGTGTGGAATGACAGGTGCACAGGAGACAGCCTTGACCAAGCTATTTTAAGCCTCAGCCTCATACTGTGACCCGGTATAATCTCCTTCCAGCAGTCTATGGCTGTAGTACTTCATGAGGAGTGTCACAAAAGTCCTGGACTCCTCAACCCCTGACTTTTGTGCTCTAAATTTAGCACCATTGTCTCTATCACCAGCCATGTATGCAGAAGTCAAGCTAACAATATATGTCTGAACTGGTGTCCAATTCAGATCTCATGTGTAACAGCTTTTGCTTAAGATGCACAACTGCATTTGTGCAATTGCAAGCATATGAATTCCTTGGCAGACACATTTACAGTATTTACAACCATGGTGGTACGGCAGTAGTGTTGTTACTTCACAGCAAGAGGTTCTCCCATTCGATTCTTGGTATGGCTTGGGAGTGCCTTCTGTGTGGAGTCTGCATGTCCTCCCCGCGGTTGTGTAGCGTTCAAAAGACATGCGTGCGTAAATGAACGTGCCTTTGCTGAAGGTTGGGCTTCGAGCTGGCACCTCGGCATTTCATAAAAATCTACTGCCAATCACTAGCGGACTAGAGTTCCGCTGTGGCGACCCCTTACCAGGAAAAAGCAGAAAGACAAATGTTAGAAAAATATGTATTAATATGTGTATGCTTAATGCCAAATTAATAATCAAGTGTTTTTAATACGCTTTTCATTCTATTTCTCATGCACTGTGATTTATATAAATTGAGTTTCATATGAGACTGAAAATATGCTTTACTAAAACTGCAGCATGCTTACTGAAACTTGCAAATTGCCCTCTGACCTAGTAACTGCTAGCACAGCAATATTCTTGTTTATGCCTTGTGGAAATATACTTGAGAAGCAGGTGTTAATCTGCTAGGTCAGAAGCATATGAATAGACAATATACCATTTAATAAATGTAATGATTCTAGACAAACAGCCTTGTTCAGAGGATGGGAACCTCTGCAGCTGCAGTAGTTTAGAGATAAGGGAGAACTGCTAGCATTGTGTTCGATTTAGCTATAGTATCTTGAATGTAACATAACAAGTATCTAACTGAAAGTAACCAAGGCCATGTTGTTTTCTTCAGGAAGTTTCACATAAAAAATTGTTTAAATCAGCAGAAAATCATGGGAAAGATGGTCAGCAGATGATGACCAAAAGGTGGTAATTCGTTATGTCAGCATGGTAGGACAGAATTAATTTGATAACCTATAAAAATGAATGCATTTCCTGTTTCTGGTTAGACAAACTCTGTATTAGCACGTTTTTGTCTCCTTGCTGCAAGATTAAAGTGCCTTAACCTGAACCTACCGTGTTTTGATAATTTTTAAAGTATATTTCCTTTGACAGATTGGTCCTTCGGACCAGAAAACTTATCTCTCGCTCTGGACCTATGTCAGAATTGGGCCCGGTGGCATGCATCCGTACGGAGAAGAGGCCAAATCGGCTCTTCTGTTTTGAAAGACCTCCGACTAAATTGTCGTTCGAAAGAGGCCAGCCACTGTTTCTAATCTGGGATTGGAGGACGAGTCAACGATCCGGTGGATCAACTCACGGAGGGTCAGGTAAGGAGGAATTACCTTATTTCTGTTTCAAGATCATGGACTAGTTACAGCACTGTTTCTTTTTGTAAGGTAAATTTGCCTATTTAAATTAGGGACAGAAGAAGGGGTTACTGTTTTTTGTCATAGATCAGGGAAACAGAATAGGTAGACAGTTATTCTAGATAAACTGTGGAAAAGGTGTAGACTTGTGGTACCACGTGATAGAAAGGGTTACGTAACAATTTACAGATTAGCTAAGACACCAATGGGAAATCAGTGCACAAAAAGTTCCCGGGACACGCCCCTAACTGAAAACGCGAAGTATATGCAATTACAGCGTGCCGATAATATTAAATATTATACCAAATGGGTTGATAAGTACAAATTCGAGAGTAATTTAGATAAGCTTGCACTTATGAAACTTGTAAAACAGTTAAAAATAGACGCAAAAGGTCAATTAAAAAAGCAGAGACAATTAGGAGTCCTTCAGGCGCACAGGTGGCTTGAGGAAGCAAATCATAGGGAGCAAAGAATTAAAAATTCAAAAACAATGTTTTTAGACAAAGAAGATAATAATTTAGTAATAGCAACGGCCCCTCCTTCGCCCCCTCCACTTCCGTTACCAGAATATGAAGTGAGTGGACGAGCTGATCCACCTCCGCTATACCCAGCTGTCCCTGCAAAAGCACAACCGTTCGTCAGGGATCCCATCGAGACCAGGTCTCGAACACGTGACTTGAGAAGGGAAATTGAATTAAATGAATTAAATAGAGCATCACAAGCTATGAGTGAAGAAGAGATATGTCCGCTCATAGAAGTACCGAATCCTCAGGCAGGACAGGCAGGACAGGCAGGACAAGATCCGACTCTTTTAGTTTATAGACCGTGGACACCGGAAGATATCCGGAAAGCCACAGAAGGTATTCCCCACCCAAAGGTGAATTTTAGAACATTTTTAGAAGACTTACAGGGTATGAGATTAAGTTACCATTTGAATGGAGAGGAAGTAGAAAAAGTAGTTAGACAAATTGTAGGTCCAGATTGGCACATGATTTGTGGCAGCTGGAATCCTCGTGACCACAACTTAGACCACTCCCACATACTGATGCAGAATTGGTTGGCAGAGTGAAGGGTCTAACAGACCGAATCTCTGAAAAGTGGAAGCCTAGGGCTGATTGGACTTGTATTAATCATGCATACAGCAAGAAAAAGAAACAGTAGATGGGTACTATACCAAATTATTAGAGTACTTTAACAATCATAGTGGCATGACAGTTCCTGAAAATCAAACAAATGATTCCCCGTATGAACAACAATTGAAAAATGCATTTTTAAAAGGTTGCATTGCACCTATTAGTAGCTTCATTATGAAGCATATGATAGATCATCGAACAAGTAGGTTACAAGCCTTACTTGAATATGCTAGACATGCAGCGAGACATTTTAATAGTAAAAAGAAAAAGAAAACCCAAGTATTTTCAGCAGAAGATGGGTCAGAAGTATTTGTAGTACAAACTGGGAAAAAGGGTAAGAAAAATACCCAGGGAAAAATGATCAGAAGATTTCGAGGAAAAAAGAAAAGGGGTGAGTGTTTTAAGTGCGGGAAAAAAGGACATTTAGCAAGGGAATGCAGGCTAAATAAGAAGGCGACTACAGAAAATAAGGAGGATGAGGAATGACTATATGATAGTCAGAAATCATTAGATGAGAGTGAGCAGGGAAAGGTAAGTGTAAATGTGATAGCAGGAGAAGAGGATGTGACACAAGGGGTAGAGGATGTATATGAATACACAGATTTAGAAGAAAATGAAATTGTAGACCTAGCTCTTTTGAGCTTAGACCTTTACTTAGTAGACACGAAACCGGAAGTGACGCTTCTGGTGGAGGGGAGGGAAGTTAAATTTTTGTGTGACTCAGGGGCTTCACACACCCTGATACACCCTTCCAAACTACCGGAAGATACAGAATCACCAGATTATATACTAGTGAAAGCAGCTAATGGACAGCTGTATCGGGAGCCACTCTCCCGTGACATTACAATAATAGACCCTGTTTCAGGGATGACTCAGAAAAGTAAAATTGTAGTTTCTGCAAAATGCCCAGTGAATCTTTTGGGTAGAAATTTCATGCAGATATTTGGCATAGCTGTAGTTCCAACCATGCAGGGCATGGAAGCACAGCGACAAATGGACACTTTTGTAGTGCGACCGGAGGGTGAAATGTATTATTGGTACAGCCAGGACTTGGTTACGACTGGTCCAGGGGCAGTAACCGAAGAACTAATGAACATAGCCATCAGCAAGTTCCCCTCCCTCGACATTGACAAACAGCATTTGTTGCATTGTACTCTATATTACTGTAATAGACCAGGACCTGATAAAGATTATGAACAAGAATTGTTTCAAAACCATGCAAACAGGCTAGTATTGCGAAACTTGTACTGGGATGCAGAAGGGAACAGTGTAGCAAGCTGTTCATTGCCCCAGGAATTTTTAGCACTTTACAAATCTAATCGACTGCCCCATGTTAGTTTAACTAAGAATAAAACTTTAAAATGGGCAGACTTAGGTGAAAAAGTCACGAGGTGGGAAAAACAGACAGAATTTGAACTCTCAGAACAGGGAGTACAGAAACAGAAATTGAATTGGATCACACAAACACACCCAGCTGTACACTCACATGCTAGTGAGGATAGCTGAGTATTACTCTTATTGGAAGAAGAGGAAAAAGCCTTGCGAGACATACCAGACATTCTCTGGTCAGCAGGGAAATCGGATGTAGGACTAATACGAACAGCAGGACCAGTTACCATAACGCCAAAGTCAGCTTTTAGACCCCAGAAAAGACAGTATCCCTTGAGAAAGGATGCAGAGGTAGGAATCAAACCTATCATAGCAGCCTTACTTAAGGAAGGAGTCTTAATAGAATCTCCTGATTCACCATGTAACACACCTTTATTTCCTGTCAAAAAAGCAAATGGGGAATGGCGTATGGTCCAAGACTTACAAGCAGTGAACAATGCAGTTATACCCAGGGCACCAACGGTGCCAGATCCACACACCTTACTGAATGATTTAAAGCCAGAACAGAAATATTTTTCAGTGGTAGACATAAGTAATGCATTTTTCTCGATACCAATGCACCCTGACAGCCAATATTGGTTTGCATTTACATTTCAGGGAAAGCGGTACACATATACCAGATTACCACAGGGATATTGTGAAAGTCCAACAATATTTGCACAGGAAATGGCAAGCAACCTGGCGGGATTTATCCCACCGAAAGGTAGTCAGATTCTACTTTATGTAGACGGCATTCTGCTGGCAGCCCCCACCCAGCAAGAATGCAAAGAAGAGACGATAGCTTTGTTACAAATTTTAGCTACTCAAGGTCACAAAGTAAACAAAGACAAGTTACAGCTTTGGAGAAAACAAGCTAGATACTTAGGTTATGTAATATCCAAAGAAGGTAGAATATTAGATGAAGACAGAAAAACAGCGATTTTACAAGCACCTAGACTAACTACCAAGAAGGAAATGATGTCCTTCCTGGGAACTACTAATTTTTGTCGGAGTTGGATAACAAACTATGCTTTGGAATCTGCTCCACTGGCTGATTTAATATTTAAAAAACGATGGCTGCACAGGATTTATTACAATGGACACCTGAAGCAGAAGCAGCTTTCTGTAAGCTGAAACAATTGATAGCATCATCCTTAGTTGTAGGATTACCAAACTATAACAAGCAGTTTATCCAAACTGTAGATTGTAAGCAAGGTTATATGACATCAGTATTGACACAGCAACATGGGGACAAACAACACCCCATAGCTTATTATTCATCACAGTTAGATCCAGTGGCACGGTCTTTGCCCCACTGTGTACAAACAGTAGTTGCAGCTGCAATGGCAATGCAGGCTTTGACCTCAGTAGTATTATTCCACCCTCTTACATTGAGAGTGCCTCATGCAGTCGCAATTATTTTACTGCAAGAAAAAGTAGCATATCTTTCTCCAGCTAGGCATCTTTCCTGTATGACCATTCTGTTGAGCCAACCTCATATGACAATTGAACGATGCACAACTTTGAATCCGTCAACTTTGCTTCCAACCCCTGCAGATGGCAAACCGCACTGCTGCCTGCAGGAGATTGAGCAAAAGACATTACCTAGACAAGACCTTGCGGATGTTCCCTTGGATGATGCCGAGGTGATGTGATGAATGATTCAATAGACAATAGGCCAGTGTCTGAAAATATCGTAAATAGAGAACCTAATGTGTCTGACACACCTACTGCATCTTTGCCTTGCAATCAGCAGGGCTTAGCGAACCAAAATGTTTTGGGTGCCAAATCAAAAACTAGTAGCTTGAACCACAGATTTATGGCACCTGTACCTCTAAATTTTCCTCTCCAAACAAGGTGCTACACGCACCCGTTCCACCAGTCGGGGGAGAGGAAAAAGGAAGCTATCGGGAGAAACGCCGGACCAAAGAAGAAAAATGAAAGCATGAATTGTTTGTTCTTTAATCTAACAACAAGGACATTTACTTTAAATGAACAGCATATATTAAATAAGGGTTTGTCGTTTATTCCCTCAAAACATAGCGCTATATCTGATACCTTAATAGGTTTACGCATGTTTTGCAGGAAATTATCTCTTAAGGTCTTATTTAAAGATGTTGTATCTAACGTTAATGTTGGCTCAGATAGTTTTACCTGTAGAAAGAAGAGTACTTTTGTGCCTCCATTAATACCATCTATTGAATGCTTCATGAAAACATGTGAGCGTGATTTTTATTGCTATTATGATTGTCATGATGGCAAAACTGTCTTTGTTAATTTAAGCGCAGTGGAAAAATGTGAACTACAAGGTCTCTGTAATGATACAAACCTGGTGTTTAGACCGGCAGACAAGGGAGGGGGGATAGTAGCTATGGATGCAATTTTTTATCAAGAATTAATGTCTAATATGTTGAAAGATGACAATGCTTATAAGATGATAGAGAAGTCAGATGTCACATCAATAGTACAGTATGTACACGATACTCTTTACGACCTGTTAATGACAAGATCTATAGAAAAATCCCTCTATGATTTTCTTTTGATAGATTTACCCCTGGTACCTATCATTAAAGGTCTGCCCAAGTTACACAAGGACAAATATCCACCTCCATTACGTCCTATTGTATCAGGTGACCACTGGGTCACACAAAATGCCTCTCTATATATACAAACTAAATTAGGAACACTGGTGAAGGAAGTATCTACCATATTACAGGACTCCTATAAACTACTGGATGAACTAAAATTAGATGTAGTGAAAAACAACATCACAGAAGATACCCTACTTGTTACGTTAGATATAGAGAGTCTCTTCACAAGTATTCCAAACGACTATGGTCTAGATGCAGTTAGAGCACACCTGACAGAAATAAATATGGATAATAATGAGATCATGAACATCTGCTGTTTGCTAGACTTGGTTTTAAACAACAACATCTTTTTATACAATCACACGGTATATGCACAAACATGGGGGGTGGCTATGGGCACCCCCTGTGCTAATGCATATGCCAACCTTATGTATATATAGATGGAAAAAAGAAAACATTTTAATGACCCCAGGTTCAGCAATGTGGTCCTATACAGGCGATTTGTAGATGACGTCCTTCTATTGTGGAATGGTGACGTTGATACTTTGAATGACTTTATTGCCTTCATGAATACTACCACATCTTTTTTTAGATTCACATTTGAATATTCCAATCTAAGCATCAATTTTCTAGACATTACCATCATGAAAAGAACTAATAATGATTTGACCACTACACTCTATAGAAAATCCTGTTGGAGGAACGGGATTCTTCATTATGATAGCTTACATCCACGTCACATTTTTCAAAATATTGTTAAGAATCAGATGAATAGGATATTAAGAATATGTAGTGACGAATCAGATGCACTACAACTAATTGATTCCCAGAAAAAGTGGTTTATAGATAGAGGATATCCTATAAAATTAATAAACGACATAACTGAATCTTTACTTGAGAGTTCAACAACTCGAAGAAAATTAATCAAACCATATAATAAAAAGAAAAAGATGATGATTCAAAATATTGAATATGATATTAAATATACTAGTGATGTGCAACATTTAACCAAAATCGAAGGAAAACTGGAAAATTTTATTAACAGACCCAACACTTTTGGAATTGCTTGGAGAGAAACCTGTGTTCAGATATAACAACTGCATGAACCTGAAAAGGCTGCTATGCAAAGAGAAATTAGTTGCAGCACCTGTTGATGTTAGGGCCCAGATAAAGACAGGCACCTTTGCCTGTGGTAAATGTTCACTTTGTAGATATGTAAATAGGACAGGGATTTTAATATCTTTAGAGTCGAATTTGATTTTAAACCCACTTTTATGCAGAGTAATACCGAAATGATGTGGTTTACCTAGCTACTTGCAATCAATGTAACGGCTACTACGTGGGTATGACATCACGAAGACTTAGAGACCGAATATATAATCATGTGTATGATATGAAGAAATTGTCCCACACCAATATAATGAAGAAATTGTAATACTCATTCTCAACACAATTTTGTATTTCAGATTTTGCAAGTAGTAAATCCTAATAGAAGAGAAGGTAACCATATGAATACTTTGGAAACATTTGAGCTCAGATGGATTCTGAGATTAAAAGCACATATACCTCCCGGCTTGAACACTATGATCAATATTCGGCCTTTCCCCCCTGATGAGCCATCACCATTAGTTTTTTACCATATTTGTAATACCTGTGAGCAGGGGTACTGCCTTGCTCTATGCCAGGTTTATGTTTAGCATTTCATTGGTTATTATTTTTTTTATGTTATTTTTCACCCACAAATTGTTTTTATCTTCGTTTAGTTATATGCTCAATTTTGGATTCTGTTAGATTCCTGATGAATATGTCCCATGGTACCTTGTAGTCTTAATAATTGATGTCTATATTAACATCCATTATAAGATGTTTCCATTAAGATCTTCTTAAATATATAATACTGGAAATTAACTTATGATAGAGACATGAAAAATGGGGACTGATCAGAGGACGACGTTCTAGCTAGACACAGAGATACATAATTTCTGTGTTTTTATACATATATAAATAATATTCATTTTTAGTATTCTAGCTTCGGCCTTTATAAAATGAAATCAAGTTGATTTTCCTTCAACGTCTATTTTATTTTCTATAATATCTCATGTTTTCATCTTGTTATAGTATTATATTTTGTTTCTGCAATTTTGGGATTGACATATGGAAACTATATCAGGAAGTATGTGCTTGCGTTTTGAATTTGAAATGTATTGTATAGTGGCTGGATAGCAAAATAAGGATTCTTCCACATGGATCTAAGTGTTTTTTAAACCCAGTGGTCGCAGTTTGAATATACTAGTTATGGATATAATATATACCCTTGGATTATAATATTCATGTTATTTGTCAACATCATCACATATATTAATTTATTAATTCTGCGAAGTCATAGGTGTCACTTTAGGTGTTTGCATTGAATTTCTAGTTTATGCATGCTTTGTATATATAGTTCATCAAATAATATTGTTAAAACATATATTTATTTAAAAATCAATACATATATATATAAAAATAGTTAAAAATAGGTTTTAAAACAGGGCTGTTTATATGTTTATAAAATGATGTATTAATGATAGGTAACTTTTTGCATCTTAGCACTTTTTCACTTTTTTTTTTTTCCGCTTTTAGTAGTAGAATTATAATCGATTAATCTTTGTAACATGGTTTTTGTTTTAATGCAAAAATTTTTTAGTGGAAGTTTATCCTTCTGAATTTTATTATACACTGCGCTTTTGAAGCTACTGTGTGATACGGCTTTTTAGTCGAATTGACTGATATAACAAACAACAGAAATATGCGTTTCCCCGTGTTATCATTACTTACCAGTTGTGATGTGTGACGACCAGCTACTAATAAGGGCTTCTTCCCATATATGGGCAGAACTTCCTTCAGAACTAACGTAGGAGTCTGATTGTATGAATCACAGATATAATATATATCTTGATTTAATTCACATATCTTGCTATACAATGAAGGTTGTAGATTTTAAAAATATGTTATTATATGATATGTATAGGCTTCCGTTTTAGCAAGCACTAGCATATCACTGTTATTTTGATCAATTATCTTAATTGTTTCTGTTTTAATTACAAATTGATTGAATAATTGATAATGTCTTTTTACTATATAAATGGCTGAAATTTTAGTAAAATTGTAACCTGATGAAGCGCATTTTATTGCGTGAAAGCGCTTGTTCTCATTAATAAAAGGATTTACTACTTCTTCCTCGTGGTGGTTTCGAGTAAATTTTATTCTCATGATGCCGAGGTGACATGCTATGTGGATGGCTCGTGCAGGAGAGGTCCTACAGGACAGAACCTAGTGGGGTATGCAGTCGTTTCTGATACTGAAACTTTAGAAGCAAAATCTTTACCACACAACTTATCTGCACAAGCAGCAGAATTGATTGCCTTAACGAGGGCATGTACCTTAGCAAAAGGTAAGAAAGTGAACATTTATACTGACAGTCAGTATGCTTTTCCTACTGTACATGTTTTTGCGCAACAGTGGAAAAATAGAGGAATGATAACATTTACTGGTAAACCGATTAATCATGCGCAACTTATTTTAGACTTGTTAGATTCAATTCAGTTACCTAAGAAAGTAGCTATTTGCAAATGCGTAGCTCATACAAAACAACAGGATAGAATTTCAAAAGGTAATGCATGGGTTGATACAGCTGCAAAGCAGGCAGCTTCAGCCACAGAAACTTTTCTTTTGAGTGAGGAATTACAACCCTCACAGACTTTAGATTTAGAAATGTTAAAAACAATGCAGACACTTACTACAAATATTGAGAAACAAAAGTGGATAAAATGAGGAACAATCCTCGAAAAGGGACTGTATATCTCCAAGGAAAAGAAACCAATTTTGCCATCTAATTTGTTTAGATATGCATTGTTGTTGAGCCATGGGCAGAGCCATGTCTCAACAGGGGGGATGGTACAGTTAGTGAATCGAGCATTTACAACCTATGGGTTTACAAACTATACAAAAAAATTTTGTGCAGCATGCCATGTTTGTAACAAGCATCATGCACAAGGGGCATTGAAGCCTAAGTGAGGGAATTTTTCTACACCACCATATCCATTCCAAACTATCTTTATGGACTTCATAGAATTGAATAAGTGCGAGAATAAGAAATACTGCCTAGTTATTATAGACACGTTTTCCAAATGGGTAGAAGCATTTCCAACTAAAAATCCAGATGCAGCTACGGTTGCAAAGGTCCTTGTTAAAGAAATTATACCCAGATTTGGGATACCGGAAAAGATTTATAGTGATAACGGGACACATTTCGTGAACCAAACAATCCAACAACTTAGTCGTTATTTCGGAATATCGTTAAAGAACCACAGCGCGTATCACCCTCAATCTGCAGGGCTAGTAGAGCGACAAAATAGACTTAGGAAATTGATAGAAGAAACACAGAAAAAATGGGTGCACTGTTTGCCTTTAGCACTGTTGAGTATGAGAACTGTTCCAAATGTAAAGGGATTAATTCCTTTTGAAACTTTGCTTGGGAGGGCATATTATACACCTCAGTGGAAACCTCTCATGTCTACAGAGCAGGAGGCTGACAGTTCACTTGCAGGATATATGAGGAGATTTTTGAATAACAAACTTTTGCAGTTAAATTCTGTTTCAGATAAAGAGCAACCGAAATCGGAAGCACCAGTAGCCCCCGGCACCTGGGTGTGGGGGAAGATTACGAAATGGAAGAATTGGAGCTCTCCGAAGTGGGAAGGTCCATACCAGGTACTGCTGTCAACACCCACTGCAGTCAAAATTGTGGAGCGAGCTTCCTGGATTCATTTGATGCACTGTAAACTGGTTAAAAACTTTGAACTGGACAAAAACTTTGTTACTGTTGCACAACAAGAACAAAATGGCCAGATACAGAGTGAGTAGAGACACTGAGCAATTTCAAAAAACTTGTATGATTGTTTTTGTTGCAATATTGATCACACTGTTCTTTTTGCTGTGGCCGTACTTTATTTCTGCCATAAAGGTTGAATTGATTAGACGTAATGAACCAAACATAGACTGGCATCCGAACTTCAACACTTATCAGGCAATTACACGTGTATACGCAGAGACTTTCAATGTTTTGAACTGCTGGGTCTGTACGGCCATACCAACAGCATACGGGGGTTTGTTAATGACTGCTATCCCCCTAAGGGTCAATGAGACCTGGGAAAATCTGTTTTTTGACACAGTCGCTATTAAAGCACAAGATAAGGTAGCACTGTATTTGCCTGTGACACAAAAAGGAATTGTATGCTTTTATAAAAATGACTCCATCCAAGTTGGATGGAGTAAATGTAATGTTACTGTACAGTACAAATGTTATAGAAAACCAAATGATTTGAGTGGATCTTGTAGTACAGATTATGACTCATTTTTGAAATCTATGCATAAAACTCTTGATTAGGTACAGCACAATCCTGTACTTTTCAAACAGTTATCAGTGATAGATAGGAAAATGTTTCATGCAGGGCAGTCATTTCGTAACAAAGTAATGACAAAGGTAGAGGACTGTTATTTTGTATGTGGAAAAAAGGCATATAAATGGTTACCTGAGAATTGGTCTGGCAGTTGTTTTTTGGGATACCTGGTTCCGGCCATCCGACACACTGCAGCTTTGCCTCAAGGGAGTATTCGAAATACTCGAGACGTAACCAAAAAGACTGTTAAGAAACCGGAGAATCCAGTGGGACGAATCGAAGCGGGGTGGAAAGACCATCGTAATGTGGGAACCAAACTTGTGCACATGGACTTGAGCGATGCTGTTATATCCTGGGCAGGTATATCACCCATGTATGGCGGAGTCAAATCAATATGGGAACTGCGAAAACTGTCTAAACATCTCGAAATAATGAGTAATGCAACTTGCCCTTGAACTGATAACTGATGAACTGAATGCCATGAGAACTGTAGTGCTTCAAAACCGAATGGCTCTTGACTTCACCCTAGCGGCGAGAGGCGGAACTTGCACTTTAATCAAAGAAGAGTGCTGTGCGTTCATTCCTGACCATCAGCATGAGATCAACAACCATCTTGAGGTGATTCAGCAGGTGTCGGCCATGACCAAACCAGGCCCAAACCCTCTGACAGAGTTTTTTCAGAATGCC